>NC_056735.1:505526854-505666854 GCF_019279795.1 Protopterus annectens | reverse complement strand
TATTATAGCACCCAGTTTGCAGTCGTCCGCAAACGTAGTCAGCCACAGCCCTTCCGTGCTTGCCTGTACTTCTGAGAAGTATATGTCAAACAGGAGGGGCCCCAGGACAGACCCCTGAGGCACACCACTCGTTACTGGTCTGGATTTGGACATAGATTCCACTACTCTTACTTTATGTGATCTGTCTGAGAGCCAGTTTGCGATCCATCTTGTGACGTAAGGGTTTATGCCCAGGCTGGTGAGCTTATCAATAATACCTGAATGGGGAATGGTGTCAAATGCTTTAGCAAGGTCAGGGTAAGCCATGTGTACCTCATTTCCCTTATCTATAGCCTGAGTAACTGTCTCAAAGAAATCCACCAGGTTCAGGAGGCATGATCTGCCCTTGACAAAGCCGAACTGTGTGGGGTTCAGCGACTGGAGGTTCCCAATCTCTCCATTTTTGAGTTCCATAATGATTCGCTCCATAGCCTTACAGATCAAGACTGGTCAGGCTTATTGGTCGAAAGTTCCCAGGGTCAGTTGTGGCCCCACCCTTGTGTAGCAGGACCACCGTTGCCATGCGCCATTCTATGGGCACATATCCTGTGGAGAGGCTGAGACTGAACAGGGTATTAAGATGCAGGGTTGATTCCTTTTGGACCTCGCATATGACACAGCCTGGGACACCATCTGGTCCCATGGAGGCAGTGGTTTTAGCTTTAGATAGAGCCTTGTTAACCAACGTATCAGTAATAATTGGACTTACACAATCCACTGGAATGGTAATAGGCCCTGTAGGTGGTGAGGGGGGGGGGTTTGCACTGAACCTGTCAGCCAAGATGTTGGCAATGTCAGAAGGGTCAGTGTATTTTGTTCCATTTTGTACTAGCTCATAACAGACCTGAGCGTTGCCATTTAGGTTTTTGATGTAGCCATAAAAGGCCTTATGGTTATCCTTGGCATCTGTCTTTTCAAAATTAGCTTTACTTGACTTGATGAGGGCCCTCAATTTCTTACTAATGCTGATCAGGGATGATTTTTCTACTTGAGATTTGGCCTTTTTTTGTATAAGTCTCCTCCTTTTATTGTAAAGTTTGCTTATGGCCGGGGTCCACCAGACTGGTTTCTTCTTGCTTGAGGAAGGAGTCTTGGTTTTATTTGGGATAGCATGGTCCATGCAATCCTGAAGATGCATATAGAGTGCCTTGGTGTAGTATTCCGCATCCTGGATATCATTATCCTTCTGCAAGGGAATAGTGAAGCTTTCCACTTTGGATGCAAGTAGTTTGAAGTTTGCTTTGGAAAGGTTTTTGACTATGGTTTCTTTGACTGTGGGAGATGGAGGGGTGAGGATGTCCATGGTTATCAGTTTGTGGTCGGATCTGACCAAGGAGGTAGTGATAACAGGTGTGGTACAATGGGCGTCCATATTTGCGGTGATTAAATCCAATATGTTGTCCCCTCTAGTGGGGGAACATACTAGTTGTTCAAGGGCATTTGAATTTATAAATTCTATGAATCACTGAGCATAGGAGTTGGAACATTGGTAGTTCGCCCAGTCTATACCAGGGTAGTTGAAATCACCCAAGATTACGGTGTTGGGTAGGACCTTTATATTTTCCAATGTCTCAAGGAATGCAGAGTGCGCATCTTGGGACATGGTGGGTGATCTATAACCGGCTACGACTTGAAATGTGGTTTTGCCTGCTGATAGTTGCGCATGGATGATCTCTGGGGCATCATGCTGTGCTACTAACCTGGAGATATGGGTATCCTTGATGAATATGGATACACCTTGGCCCTTTGTACTGCGATCTGAGGCCAGAAGGTATGATATGAATTGTAACCTGGCAGTGCTGGGGTGCTCTCTTGAGTCTTGAACCAGGTTTCCGTCATTGCACAAACATCGATTTTCTCCATGCTGAGGAGAGCCTTGAGTGTGTGCATTTTGAGGTTGAGACTTCTGGCATTGAGTAGCATTACCCTTAGTTTTTGGTTACCTGTGCTGGTTACAGTGGTTGGTTTGTCCTTTGAGCCTTGCCTAGAAAAGGCACTATGGGGATGGCAAGCGCCTTGGCCCGTATTCGAAAACCTAGGGGTGACAGGTGCAACGCATCTCTGGCAAAACAGCGAGGCTTGTCTGTCATGTCATCCCAGGCACACAGACACTGGATCCCCTTAGAATGACACCAGAAGCTTAGCCAATTGTTGAAATTGATCATTTTGTCTTTATATTGTGGTATCATTCTAGGTGAAGGTAATGTGCTACACAAGGTCAGGGTCATACCAGCTTGGGCTACATGATCAGAGAGCTCCTCAATGTCTCTTTTCATGTAGTCCAGGGAGGTACATCTTAGATCATATACACCAATATGTACAATGACAGCGTCATACTTGTACTTGTTCTGGAGTGACCGAAGTGCCTGTGTTATGTGGCGGATCCGAGCACCCAACAGGCAGCTGACAGTAACCTTCTCCTTGTTCAGCCTGGTGAGTGGAACATCCGTGTGCCTTACTGTAGAGTCTCCTATTACTAGCGTGTTAGTTATGGTGTTTTGCCTTAAGGGCTGTTGTGAGGTACACTGCTGAGGTGAATTATGTGTTTTCTGGCTTGTGTTTGGGGGTGCAGGTTGCTTGCTTGTCTGCTTTGGAGGGCACTGTTTCTTTTTCAGATTGGTACCTAGTGCCTCCGGATATGTTTTTGTGTATTTATGCGTATGTTTTGCCGTTGCTTGTTTTGTAGATTCATGTGTGACAGGTGGTGTGATGCAAGTGGGTCCCTTATCCTCTTGACTGTCTGTTACAGTCATGGGTTGAGAGTGCTTAGCCTCCAGTCTGGCTGTGTATTTGCATCTCTCACAACATTATCTATCTGTCTATAGATATACATGTATATATGCTTTCCTTTTTTACATAAATGTGTATTTCTGCAGTCAAAACATTTTCCAGAATGATTCCTGTAATTATTTACTAAAATTAATATATAAATCTCAAAGTGTGAGACTCTGAGGATGATGTAGTTACTGAACATAAAGAGTGTAGAGTAGCAGCTCATAACTGAATGCAGGATTATGGATAATGATTTTCACTGAAAAGAAAAAATATTAAAAAATGCATTTTGCAGCAAGACAAGCCCTCCTATAATCCCACATGTAACCATGTTATTAATTCAGTAGCAGGTCACACCATCTCTTTGAAAAAGGATATACTTTAGATTAAAATAGTATTTCTAAGTGTAAATTTTATTATGAGCATTATTATGATATGAAGAGTTAAAGATAAGCACATATAAAGTTATCAGTGGAATCATTACAGTCAGTTATGATTGCAAAATGATTTTCAATGAATGCTAGGTAATTTTTTTCTCTGCTGACTGACCAATAATTGTACTTATTTGGACAAATTATATACAGTGCAATCCTTCATGACTTCAGAAAACATGTTAAAAAGTGTGTAAGCATAATTTAATGATATTGTTTCAGACGT
The DNA here is from genome assembly GCF_019279795.1 of Protopterus annectens. Classification (NCBI taxonomy): domain Eukaryota; kingdom Metazoa; phylum Chordata; order Ceratodontiformes; family Protopteridae; genus Protopterus; species Protopterus annectens. Next base: position 505,663,386 of record NC_056735.1, on the reverse strand, counting down.
TCTAAGACCTTAAACAACTACGGAATGTTAATGGTTTACTGTCTGATATTCATTCTAACTTTTCTTATGCTTTTGAGTGGAGTTTAAAATAAATAGATACAAAATTCCCTCATTAAGTAAGGAAAGGAGTACTCCACTCCATTCCACACAGGGATTTTTTTATTTAATTCTATGTTTTAGAACTAGTCATTTTTGGATATCAGTGTCTTTATTTAAAATTGAATTTATTTAACATCTGTTTGGTTCTGCTGATACTAAAACTATTGCCTTTTATTATCTATTCTTTTGTTTAATTTATAGCCCCATGACAAGAAGCATACTGAATAAAATAATTCTTAGGAAGGGTGTTGTGCTCAGTCAAACAGTGCAGTGTTAGCATAAGCAGAGATTGAATATTCTTTACATCATGAAACTTTTGTTCATTTCATTCAACCCAAGTAGCATGGTTCATCTACAACCCAGTTATATAATATAATAATAATAGCATGGTTCATCTACAACCCAGTTATATAATATAATAATAATAGCATGGTTCATCTACAACCCAGTTATATAATATAATAATAATAGCATGGTTCATCTACAACCCAGTTATATAATATAATAATAATAGCATGGTTCATCTACGACCCAGTTATATAATATAATAATAATAGCATGGTTCATCTGCAACCCAGTTATATAATATAATAATAATAGCATGGTTCATCTGCAACCCAGTTATATAATATAATAATAATAGCATGGTTCATCTGCAACCCAGTTATATAATATAATAATAATAGCATGGTTCATCTGCAACCCAGTTATATAATATAATAATAATAGCATGGTTCATCTACAACCCAGTTATATAATATAATAATAATAGCATGGTTCATCTACAACCCAGTTATATAATATAATAATAATAGCATGGTTCATCTACAACCCAGTTATATAATATAATAATAATCCAGAACTGGGTATGGGTAAACCCCACATTACTACACACAGGAGTGGATTATTCAATTATACAATGATATTATTTAAGAAAAAAATAGTCTTAACTTTTTTAAATAATGTAATTGTACAAAAATCCATTTATATAATTACGTCATTTAACAAAGTTGAGACTGTTATGTACTGTGCTACTAGGTTCTAGCTCAACAATTCACTATTCTCCGTTTTTTTTTTACTTCTCAACTGTATAGATTTTAACATACTGACAAATAGTTTATCTATTTTTTTGTCCATTTTTCTGGCAAAACATTGAGGATTGAAGTTACTAAATGATGACAGAAATGCCCAATTTGCAAGGTAAGATACTGATAAGTGTGCCATGGAGCTGCTTGAAAGGGTACTCCTGGCACTGAAATCAGTGATTTATTTTTCTTTTACATATATTTTGCTGTTCTTCTCTATGGAACAGTCTAATAGTGTGATAGAGTTTTTTTCATTTGCTAAGTGGTGTAAAGTTCTGTCTGAACAACAGAAGGAATGAAACTCTAACGTTTGGTAGAACTGCAGCAAATAAATTATCCATGGTTTCCAAGAAAACCAAAAATTGTATGTGGGAACTTTGTGTGCAAAAGTATATGCAGTTGGGATTCATAGTTAGCAACTATGTTATTGATTATACTGTCAGTAACTATACAACTCAGTTGTCAAGAGTTTTGCAGAATATCCCTGATTTGTAATACCCAGTTGCTTACCATCCACTGAGCACACCTTTTCAGGGACAATTCAAGAGCAGTGCCTAATTATTTGATTTTCTCAAGTTCACACAGTAGACAAATGTGGGCTGAAAGAATCAAACCAGAAACCACGTGAACTATAGCTCATAGCCTTAACCCTCTGCACCACCTGCCACCCCTCATATAATCTGAAGCCACTTATCTAGCATATCCCAACAGAAAGTGCACAGTAAAATACGTCTGTCTTTCTTATCCTTAAGTGCCAGCTTGGCTAGACAAACCAAGGCCACCTGGGTTACTTTCAGGGCTGCTGGCTAGACAAACCAAGGCCACCTGGGTTACTTTCAGGGCTCCTTCCCACCATCCAGGGATGTCATTTCTGTATTTTAAAATTCTATTGTTACAGCATTTACATTGTCAAGCCTCTGTATTTTGTGATTATCTGTTGCTCATATTCAGTATCATATAATACTGATTATCTATTCATTTCCATGGAGTACAAACAATAGCAGTGAGAGTGTATACTGGGTCAGACATAATCAAGTAATAGACATAGAGCATTATTATATATGCAAAACTCTAATATTCCATTTACTTCTTTTACAACATTTAATATTTTATTAATCGAATGTGGAATACTAAGTATGGATGCAGAATGGAAGATGTACCTCTCACCATTTTGAAAGCTGCAGTCTTTGTTACTTTACATTTTGCAAAGCAAGCACATACATACATACACACATACACACACACACACACACACACACACACACACACACACACACACACACACACACACGCACACTCACATGCACACACGCACACACACACACACCTACGTAAATACAATCATATATATATATATACACACACACACACACACACACACACACACACAAACAAATATGTTTGTTTTTTGTGTGTGTGTGTGTGTGTGTGTGTGTGTGTGTGTGTGTGCGTGCACATGCATACATGTGTGTGCTTGTCTGCATGTATAGTTATATAAATGTATATAAGATGAATTCATCAAAATTATATAAGACTGAAATCATTACACACACATTTGATCTGGCATTCCTGCTTTGCATTAAGCCCCATAAAATTATAAAGAGGTTTTCTTCCTCGTTTCTGATATTTTAAAACATGTCTTCAGGGCATGCAGATGGTTGGTTAACTGTCAAAATCCTGGTGTTTCTGTCAGCAGCTTCAACTCATTATCCCTAAGGAACTTTAAGTATTGCCACCTGGTGACTTTTAATGGTAGTTTGAGGCACTAATCCCATTACAGTGCACAAAGAATCAGTTTGTTTAAAGCTTTGAATATTTTGGGACTTGTATGTTCAATGAATTTAGTTAAAGATGTTTTAGTTTAGGAAAATGTAGAAAATATTATTAAAATACAAATATCTTTCTTACTCAAAAGCTGGTATTTAACCAAGAATATATACCTTCCACCTTCAACATGAAGAAGTGGTAGAACGGAAGGTGTGTGTGTGTGTGTGTGTGTGTGTGTGTGTGTGTGTGTGTGTGTGTGTGTGTGTGTGTGTGTGTGTGTGTGTGTGTGTGTGTGTGTGTGTGTGTGTGTGTGTGTGTGTGTGTGTGTGTGTGTGTGTGTGTGTGTGGGTGGGTGAGAGAGATGACATATGAGCATAATATTAAGACCTAATTCACTTATTACCCCTACTGTTGTGGGTATTCCTGTCAGATTCTCTCTACCTGAGATCATATACTACTACTGAGACATTACCCCATTTTGCTCTGTTAAAATACATTATTTTACTGCAGTTGATAAAGAATCTAGAGCCACATAGCAGATACCACTAAGCATTGCTATTATACTGGGCCTGCAATCACCCATCTCTGCATGAATAAGTAAATTGAAAATCACAAGGCAAAGACTTTTACTGTGGTCTGTTCTTCAGCATGGTGTCATATACTTTTCAAACATACTGGACTAAGCACAGTACACCCCAGATGGCATTAGACTATTTACATGTTAACTCAGCAAAACTGCTTGGAACACATCAAGTTTTAAGTGATAACAAGAGCATGCAAGCAAATTAAAGTTAAAAGTGCTATGTAACCAGTAGAAATTCATGTTCAAGCCAATGCAGCAGTGTAGATGGATAAATTCCTGCCTAAATCCCAGGTTACCTGGTTTGATTAGTGCCCTGAGCATCTGATGGAGTAGCAGGGTGGGATGGATGTTACCATCACTAGTGGGCAGGTGGTTCTGTGGGTTTTTCATGTGACAGTTCCTGGTGAATGCTGGGTATGTCACACTATGAGACATGGGCCAAGGGGGGGGTACAGCAAGGATAAGGCAGAGCTGCTCTGGAGGTAGAGTGATACCCCACATGTTTCCATTGCATGCTTACCCCTCAGACATAACAAAAGGGAGCAAAGGAAGGAAGGAAGCAGCAGGGGTAGGTCATATAAAAATAGAAACCCTTCAGTGGATGTGAACAACCAGAATACCAGGAAACCCTCCAGTTTCTGCGTCTGCCCCAGGCCTATAGGATGGACTTGGGGCACTGGGTAGGGAAATGTAGGATGATGCAGGATGGATAAAAGAAAAGAAAATTAGCCTTAGAAACAGCTGTAGTAGCTCCTTCTGTCACTGTCGGAGAACCAGCTACACCAATTTCTAATGCAAAATTTACTACAGCACAAAGTGAGGCTTTTGAATCAGCACTAGCACACTCTAATGTATAAAATAAGTAAAAAGGTCAAGACTGTGACGGTTTTCCATATAAAATGCAGTAGCAAGATATCAATATATCTGCTATGTCACAGTTCAGTAGATTAGACCCTGAAACACGCAAACTTTAATGCAGATACCAAGAGCACATAGTTCAATTACAGCTAGCACGTCTAAGTAATGCATAGTAACTGTGACCCAATAACAACAGTGGTATTGCAATATATAAAATAAGTAAAAAATCACTTCATAGATACTGTAGGATGATTTTCTAAGTCAAATCCTGTAGCAAGATTTCAGGGCAAGTTTATCATGTTGTAGCTCAGCAAAACAGATCCACCAACAAAGAAGATCCCAACTCCCACTGTTACTACTTTGAAACGAAATGTAAAACAAAAATAAAGCCCAATCGCTGACGCTGCAGTGCAGCATTATGGGGTTTTCCACGTTCGACTGTATTGTCCTTCTGATAAGACATTAAATATTGGTCCCATCTGTTTGAGTTGATGGTAGCACTAGTGGATATAAATAGTCCTATGGTACCTATCAAAAAGAGTAAAGGAAATTCTCCAAAGCCATGGCCAAATTACTCCTAGTAGAACAAATATCACCTTGGGTCTCCCATGAAAAGACGGCACTTGTCTAGTGGGACTAGGCCAGTTAACAAAGAACATATTTCCATAAAAAAGTAATTCTAAATCTGATAAGAAAGGCTACATCATATTCTATTCAGCATTAGAAGACCATCCCTTTAACACCATTTTTGTCTAATCCATTTCATGTAGAACTTTCTAACCCTCCCGAGTCACATTCCCTTCTGTCTCCAAATTAATGTCTGAGGTAAAATGGGAGATAGCCAGTATCCTGCAACGAAATAATATAGAGTAATGTTAAATCATGCAGAACTATACAGAATGGCTGTTACACCCCTGGTATGTCTAATTAGATTTCAAGCAGGGTCAGATTAACAAGGGGATTGATGGTGCTGTAGCTTCAGGCCCACATATCTGAAATCACCCCAGCTAATTCTACTCACAGTTTAGTCTGAAATCCCATGCTATCTTCCCTCCAGATAGGTAGGTGCTTTATAATGTTCATATCCTGGCCTATAATTCTGTCCCGCTGACAAAACTAGTCCACCTTTATTAGGCGATGCCAAATGTTTATGCCAAAATAAGCTTGGGTATCTGAGAATCTCCGAGGAAATCAAAGACAAAGGTTCTCTTCCTTGTTTGCTATGTTATCCCACCACACATTTGGCAAGTATATCAATAAAAATAAATACTTCTGAACAAGGAAAATTCTAATAACTGTTACTCTATCCAGGAAATGAAGATTTATCAACTTACACTCATATATTTTCCTTATAAAGTCAGCAGTAAAGGTCCATCATTCAACTATGTTAATGAACAAACTGAACACCCTGTCAGCTTTCCATGTATAAATAGTTTTAATATCACTGAAAGCCAGTGTGTGAATCCTTATTTTAAATGAAGCAAATTTTACACTTTAGAGGAAGGATAATATTTTTATCATTATTAATAAGGAGATCTGACATTTCCATGAAACCATGGTCTCTAGAGTACCTCTAAGAGAGTTAATGGAGCTAACCAAATCACAGTCGGCAAGCTGTATGGTAAAAAAAACTGTTATCTTTGCTTAAAGAAATGCCCGAATGTGCATACTGATAATGAGCAGATATACTGAATGTCTATGCTGTTGAGATTAATGGCAAAAGAGACAGTGGACATCTCTTAGGGGTGTCTCTAGTATTAATAAAATGGAGGGAGCAGAAGTATTTGTTACAACTTGCAACATGAGTTGTGTACACTGTAACTTAAAACTATCTCAGAAATGACCTGAAATAAAACTCCCTAGTGTCTCCCAGTGGCTGTCCAGTCCCAGTGAATGAAGGCCTTTTAAAATATATGAAGTGTCCATTCTTAGGAATGGGACAATAATTGAAAAGCTGTTGAATGTCAGAGGAAAGGTGTATTATATCACTACTCATTTGTCTTCCTTTGAAAAACCCCTGTTGTGTCTTTTCCACTTGTGTCTGATAATTACTCTACAAAGTCATAAGATGGATTTTTATTAATATGGGGAGTAGTGTAGCCAGATTTTTATTATTTTTACCTTTCTTTGGAAAAGAGATCATTGTGGCAAGATGTGTGGAATATGACATGATTCTTCTATCCATCATCTCTTTCAAAGGTGCCATAGATATGCCCCTAGTTCTCTTTTAAAACACTTGTAGAAATCAACTGAAATGTCATCTGGATCAAGAAACCTTTCCTACCTCTAGAGAATCAATATCTTGGTATAGTCCCCCAGTAGTGATTGGACTGCTTAATCTTTAAACAAAGGACTTTGGACATTACCAAAAAGTATTTCCTGTGTCTACAGATTCATTAGTTTTACCAATCAATAATGCTTATGTAAAGGTTCAACATAATAAATGTTATATCTTCAGATAAATAGTAACTACCCCTATTATCATTCCTCAAGCAGATGGTGGTCTAGTCACATCTCTTCCCAATATGTTTTGACATGAAAAGTTTATGGGACTTGAGGTACTCAACCCATTAAAATTCTTTAATCTTTTTTCATATGGTTTGTATCATGTCATAATTCATTGTCATCCTCTCTCTTTTAGTGTTTATAACTTGAGACAGTTATTGAATTATTCCTATAGTATTTACTTTGTTATTGACTTTTTAGCAAAAGGATAGCGGTTTCCATCTAAGTAATACTAACTCTGATTTAATCTGTCTTAATATGTCTCATTCTAGCTTGAGTGCTTCCTCTTAACCACGGATGTAAAGTTCTCCAATACTGATTATATATCGACAATTTTGTATGCATATTCTTTCCAATGTGCTATATACAATTTTCTAAGGCAGTCCCTCTTGACAACCTTCCTCAGTATCTAGGGATCCATGCAAAAGTTAAGCTGTGACTTATGCAAGGTGAAATCGAGTATTTGACAGCAAGCGAAAATGGCCTGAGTACCAGGCAAAAGGTATCTCATTTCTCGTAACTTTCTCCAAAAAGAGTGTGCTCAGTAAAACTAATCAATTCTTCTAGCTATTTCATTAACTGGAGTAAGACAGTCATGGTTTCTGCCTTCTGAATTCTAAACCTGCAAGGCAACTACAAGGAAAAAGTCTGTTTAAAGCTACAAAACCTTCAGTTTATGTTTGAAAAGCTATTGTCAATGTCTACACATCTTAACTAGTGAGAGAGATTGAGCTGCATTAAAGTTTCTTAAATTATTGAAATAGTGAAAAGTAAAATACTCCAAACTGTCACGACAGAATAACACAAAAAATATTTATTGGTGAGCACTTTCGTGGTAGATAACACCGATTCTTCAGACCAAAAATATACAAACTTAGTAAACCTATTTAAAAGAATAAGAAACCACTCAGGGTTCCAAAAGTTAATCACATGTTAAGGCACTAATAAAAAATAAAAATTAGGAAGAACAAGGTAAAATCTCTTACATCAGTGTAGGGACATCCAATCAAAAATGAGATTATTTGAATAAAACATACACTTACAGTGCATAACAGAGGACCTAAAAACCTTAACAGCACTCAAGCATAAAACATTCAATGCAGAAACACTTCATATTGGATAAAATTATAAAATAAGGGAAGCTATTTGTCGAGCCAATAACCAACAGCTTCTCAGATCAAATGTTTTAAGGACTGAGACTGTGTCTAAATAAAATATTAAAACATATTTATACTTCTAGCAATCCTTAACAAATAACTTTAAAATACTCATTGATATCAGTAAAATATAATCTATGGCTGATAATATGAAGTATCAGTAAACTCCATTCAAAACTCCGCGGACATAATTGGTTTCAGTAGTATCATAAAACTACATTAGTTCTTATTACAGGTCAAAAGGAAATTCAAATATATTTCTTTAAAAATAAAAGATATTGAATAGACTAGCCACATCAATCAGGCTGCAAGTGCAATCAATCAGATGGTAATTCCACACTGATAAAGCAACAAACTAATAAATAACATTTAAGGCAAATGCGCCATTATAAAGTTGTTTAAGGGATCAGGCAAATGGATGTATAAATCATGTTTATAAAATCCTTAGGTGATGAAATATAAAACTGCTAATAGATTCAAAGTTCTAGTCCCATATAGCAGGCTTTGCAATGATGTTGTTGTTGTGTCTTTCGGCTTTTCCCGGTTAGGGGTTGCCACAGCGGAACTCCGGTCCGCTAATGATTGGCAGTAGATTTTTGTGTGCTGAGTTGCCGGCCCTGACGCACAACCTTCAATGAAGGTACGCCCATTCACGCATGTCTCCACACAGAAGATGCTCTAGCTGAGAATCGAACATGACAATGTCTTACTGTGAGGCGACAACACTACCGCAGCACCACCACCGCAGTCAGTAGCAATAAAACTGGATACAATACCAAAATATTCACAGAAAATGAAAATAAAACAATCAGCTTAAAACTATATAGCAAAATCACCCATTCTTAGAGTAGCAATGCTGCCAAAAGAGGCCAGCAAGAGGGCGAATCTAGGCACAAAGGCCAATTATAAAACGAACAAAAAAAGGGAACAATCATGAAATGGGTAAGTTGAAAAGCATAAAGGCAACACATTTCTGAGATGTATACAGATGCTGAAAACATATAGGAACAAGGCCAGCCTATCAAAATGCACAGCTAAGCATACAAGCCAGTAAAAAGCAGGTAAAAGACATGAAACAGAAAATGATAACCGTCCTTGTAAAAGCCTGCACACCCTCCTAACACAAAAAAGTACGAAAGCCTATAAATGCAAAAAAACATATATATAATATATGGTATGAAAAAACAAAAGCAACACTGAAAAATAAAATCACAATAACTCCAAAAGCAATGAAAGCTGTGATAATACATCAAATACTTATAGATGAACTAGACAAGCAATCACCAAAAAATATGAACGGCAAAACCAATGAACTAGGAAACACTCAAAATGGAAACCAGATGACATATATATATATATATATATATATATATATATATATATATATATCTGTACAGATATAGAATACAAAACACTGAACACGTATTCTACAAAACAGCCAGGATATATCCAATCAACTAACAGTATAAAAAATAACAACCAATAAAATATAAGAATTCTCGAGACAAATCAAATAAAAACGAACATGAATAAAGACAGAGGATTGGTATATACCAACAAATCAGTAACCTCTAAGAGCAGCATATCAACAAGTTAGACAAGAACCTATCAAATGAAACTGAATTAACTAAAACAACATCTACTGAAATGTGAACAACAATAAAATCTATTACCACAAAAGTTGACACCACAAACTGTTGAAAGACAAGAAATGCAGGACAAAGCACCTCAAACACCAATGAACTCTTCAGCTATTCAGCTCTTTAATTAAAATTGATAAAAGATGGACAAACCACAGTACCACAATGTAAAGTTAAACGTTTTTTTGTCTGGTTTTATGATGAGACTTCTTCAGACAAAAACAGTAGTTACAACATTAAAGTTAGATGAATACACTCACTAGGCATGTAATCAACAGTTGGTGTACCACAAATTCAAGCATAAAATTCCTTACATGTATAATTTTCATACATAATTTCAATAATCTAAACACTCCAAGATACCTAAATAATTTTTTAATAAATTAGATATATTTTAAATGCTAAAGCATTTGACACCATTCCTCATTCAGTTATTATTGATAAGCTCACCTGCCTGGGAATAAACCCTTATGTCACAAGATGGATTGCAAACTGGCTCTCAAACAGATCCCATAAAATAAGAGTAGGGGGATCTATGTCCGAATCCAGAACAGTAATGAGTGGTGTGCCTCAGGGCTCTGTCCTGGGGCCCCTCCTGTTTGGCATATACTTCTCAGAAGTACAGGCAAGCATGGAAGGGCTGTGGCTGACTAAGTTTGTGGACGACTGCAAACTGGGTGCTATAATATGGAGATCCTCCAGAAGGGCCTAAATGAGACTGATGCATGGTGTCAAAGCCATGGTCTCAAGCTAAATGCAAAAAAAATGCGTAGTAATCCCCTTTGGAAAAAACAGAGTACCCGCAAACTACAACATAGGAGGTAATCCCCTGAAATCTGAAGAAGAAATAAGGGATCTAGGGACCCAAGTAGATAGTCAGCTTTCCTTTGATAACCATGTTGCCAAAGTGGTTAGAAAATCCTTCTACGTGACCCATCTGATCACGAAAGGGTTCGCATCTAGATCTAAGGATGTAATGGTGCCCCTCTACTCTTCCCTCATCAGACCCATTATTAAGTACAATGCACCAATTGGAATGTACCTGGCTAGACATCTCCAGCAGCTGAAGAGACCACAGAGGTACCTAACCAAGAGAATTACTGGCCTCAAACAGTTGCCCTATGCAGCACGATTGAAAAAGCTAAGACTGTTCTCTGTTGCATACCGCTTTCTCAGAGGTGATCTGTCTAATGTACAGAGCCATGTCCAACCCAGAATTGTTGAACATGCTCCAAATTAGCAAAACCAAATCTACTCGAGCTACACGCTCTAGGGATATAAACCTCAACACAACAAAGAATAGAACATGCTGGAGGGAATGATTCCCTTCGTAGAGACTTCCCTTACTATGGAACAGGGTCCCGATCTACATAAGACAGAGCCCCTCACTATCACTCTTCAAGAGGAACCTTGATGAGTGGATGGGTAACAGAAAGTTCACACCGGGGATCACACCAACAGCACTACTAGATAGGGGCCAAGGGTACTAGCTGCTAGTACAAGGGTCTAGGGAACTACTAAAGGGGCGGTGAATACCGCACAACGTGGCTGGGCTAATATATGCCTTTGGGCAGATAGCCCAGTACCAACCTATGAACCTATATATATATATATATATATATATATATATATATATATATATATATATATACATATATATATACACAAATCAACTTGTACCTAATATTATTTACACTTATCAGAAAGGCCACTGCACTAAGAGGATACAGCATTCTCCTATATTTGTGAGGACCAGGTTGATTATGTTTGCACCCCTAGAAGGTGTATGGGCTATCTGTTCCCAGGTTTTTATGTTTACAAGGTCAAGGAATCTCTGGGCCTATAACTTTGGGGTCATGTATGTATCCCAGTTTATAGTGAGGTAGTTGAAATAATCCATGAATATGACATTGGGTTGAATTTTGAAGTTCACCAGTAAGTCCAAGCATGAGTTATGGATTTCTGGCATCATAGAGTGTGACCTGTAGCTTGCTCTTATATGATATGGGACTTTGCCTTTGGAAATATAGACATGGAGAAGCTGAAGTGTGTTATCATGTTTAACTAGTCTTGAGATGAATTTGTTGTGGATATAGACCGAGACACCTTGACATTTGTTCCCTGCTTGTACAGTAGCTGGCCTGAATGTGTAGAAGGCATTGTAGCCTTGCACTGTCAGGGACATCTCGGATTTAAACCATGTCTCAGTAACTGCACAGATGTCCACATTCTCCAGGGTGAGGAAAGCCCTGAGGGAGTGTATGTTGTTTATGTTCTTGGCATTGAACAGTAGTACCTTTAGATTCCCTTGGGTTGATTTCTCTATGTCAGAAGGTTTGTGAGTTTGGTATTGCCTAAAACAAGGCATTGTGGTAGAAGGCAATGATTCAGACAATATTCAATAGTCTAGAGGGGAAAGATGCAGACCATCCTTCGTAAAGTAACATACTCTGGTGACCATATCTTCCCAAGCTGACAAGTATTGTATCCTCTTGGAATGACATCAGAACACTGCTCAGACAAGCTCCATGTGGGTTTACAGAGTGGTCCTAGCAGCAGGGAATTCAGAAAAGCGACTACCTTCTGGATTTAAGTATCTTTGCTTTTTTTTTCACTTGGAATAGCTTCTGTAGCTTACCTTGAACTAGCCTGAACTGTTTTTTTAATTGATTGCTGCATTATTTTAAAGTCTGCACTTAAAGTTACATTTTAGTCGAATTTGATCGAAAGTTTGCTTGTTTGTTTGTTTAATTTAACTGTGGAGGCTGCCCACTAAAGTGTGCTAGCCTGTGTAACTAATTTATCACTGTTTCTGCATTTTCTGTGTGTTTCTACCAAAAAAACAAAAAAAAAAAATCCTTGTTTTCCCGCCTTCCTCAACTAGTTTAGACCAGTTTACAGGCATTGCTGTATTCTGGGCTGTGGTGTAGTTCCTGTGTTGTCCATTACCTTACTTGGATAGAAGGAAGTTTCTTTGCTCACCAGTGGGAGTGGGGAGCCTTGAGCAGCCTACCTGTCCTTGGGGGAAGTGACCTCAGCACAAGAAGCTGTAGTAATTGGTTGTTTTGGACAATTTCTAGCTCTTTTGTAGTTCACTGTTTAAAATCCGCCTCTGGGCGTTTTTTTCTGGCTATACTGCTCAGACAAGCTCCACGTGGGTTTACAGAGTGGTCCTAGCAGCAGGGAACTCAGAAAAGCGACTACCTTCTAGATTTAAGTATCTTTGCTTTTTTTTCACTTGGAATAGCTTCTGTAGCTTACCTTGAACTAGCATGAACTGTTTTTTTAACTGATTGCTGCATTATTTTAAAATCTGCACTTAAAGTTACATTTTAGTCAAATTTGATCGAAAGTTTGCTTGTTTGTTTGTTTAATTTAACTGTGGAGGCTGCCCACTAAAGTGTGCTAGCCTGTGTAACTAATTTATCACTGTTTCTGCATTTTCTGTGTGTTTCTACCAAAAAAACAAAAAAAAATCCTTGTTTTCCTGCCGTCCTCGACTAGTTTAGACCAGTTTACAGGCATTGCTGTATTCTGGGCTGTGGTGTAGTTCCTGTGTTGTCCATTACCTTACTTGGATAGAAGGAAGTTTCTTTGCTCACCAGTGGGAGTGGGGAGCCTTGAACAGCCTACCTGTCATTGGGGGAAGTGACCTCAGCACAAGAAGCTGTAGTAATTGGTTGTTTTGGACCATTTCTAGCTCTTTTGTAGTTCACTGTTTAAAATCCGCCTATGGGCATTTTTTTCTGGCTGTACTGCTCAGACAAGCTCCACGTGGGTTTACAGAGTGGTCCTAGCAGCAGGGATCTCAGAAAAGTGACTACCTTCTGGATTTAAGTATCTTTGCTTTTTTTTCACTTGGAATAGCTTCTGTAGCTTACCTTGAACTAGCCTGAACTGTTTTTTAACTGATTGCTGCATTATTTTAAAATTTGCACTTAAAGTTACATTTTAGTCGAATTTGATCGAAGGTTTGCTTGTTTGTTTGTTTAATTCAACTGTGGAGGCTGCCCACTAAAGTGTGCTAGCCTGTGTAACTAATTTATCACTGTTTCTGCATTTTCTGTGTGTTTCTACCAAAAACAAAAAAAATAATCCTTGTTTTCCCACCTTCCTCGACTAGTTTAGACCAGTTTACAGGCATTGCTGTATTCTGGGCTGTGGTGTAGTTCCTGTGTTGTCCATTACCTTACTTGGATAGAAGGAAGTTTCTTTGCTCACCAGTGGGAGTGGGGAGCCTTGAGCAGCCTACCTGTCCTTGGGGGAAGTGACCTTAGCACAAGAAGCTGTAGTAATTGATTGTTGTGGACCATTTCTAGCTCTTTTGCAGTTCACTGTTTAAAATCCGTGTTTGCATGGCTTTGCGCAGTTGTGTGCATAGCGCAGCGCCGGTTAAACTTTTTCTGGCTCCGCCAAGTCTGCTCTTCAAATTTTCCCTTAAGGAAGCTCTACTCTTAGTATAACCAGACTACTCACTGTATTATAAGCCTAGCACTTGTTCTCAATACTTCTCTACTAAGTAAGCACTCTCGTACTAAGTAAAGCACTACATCTACTTACCATCCCTGTGAATATCCACTTCCCTTAAAGGTATACCACTCCCTTATACTGTTCTAGCATGTCGAGTGGTAGATTACTGGCGTCGTCTCCAGTTCGGCTGGTCAATCTGGGTATCTTGAGACAATGCTACAATTGTCTCGCACACAGACAACCCTCTCCTCCTCCCAACAAACACAAATACATGTGAGAGATGCAACTATATAGCCAAACTGGAGGCTGAACTCTCTCAACTCAGGGCTGGCATGACCAGACAGGAGGAGATGGCAACCACACACACAACAATCCCAGTCCCACATAGACCTACCACAACTGCAAACCAAACACATAAAAACACAAAGACATACTTGGAGGCTCTAATAAAAAAACTTACCAAAACAACAGAGGCTCCCAAAGCAGACATCCAAAAATCCACCACCTCAAAACAAAACACATGCAACACATACTTCAATAAATCAGTGTGTCGACCAATCGCAGCCCTTAAGGCCAAACACCTTGCCTGATACACTAGTAATAGGTGACTCCATAGTCAGACACACTGATGTCCCATTGACCAGGCTGAACTAGGAGAAGGTGACTGTGAGCTGTCTATCGGGAGCTAGGATCCGCCACATAACACACGCACTCAGGTCACTCCAAAGCAAGTACAAATATGACTCCGTCATTGTCCATGCTGGTGTGAATGACCTGAGATGTACCTCCCTGGACTACATGAAAAGAGACATAGAGGAGCTCTCCAATTATGTAGGCCAGGCTGGTATGACCCTGACCCTGAGCAGCATCTTGCCCTCACCAAGAATGATACCACAATACAAAGACAAGATGATCAGCTTTAACAATTGGCTCAAGTACTGGTGTCATTCTAAGGGGATCCAATGTCTGTCTGCCTGGGATGATATGTTGGACAAGCCATGCTGCTTTGCAAGGGATGGCTTACACCTGTCACCACTGGGCTTCTGGATATTGGCTAAGGCTCTTGCCACCCCCATAGTGCCTTTTTTAGGCAAGGCTCAAAAGACAAACCCACCTCCTTAGAAAACAAAAATGGAAAAAAACTAAGGGTAATGCTGCTCAACGCCAGAAGTCTAAATCTCAAGATGCAGGCACTTGATGCACTCCTCAGCATGGAGAACATCGACGTCTGTGCAGTAACTGAAACCTGGTTCAAGGCTCCTGAGAGCACCCCAGCACTACCAGGCTATACCACGTATCATGCTTTTTGGCCCCAAAACCCGGGCCGAACCACAAAGGGAGGGGGAGTGACCATATTCATAAAGGACACCCACACCTCCAGGTTAGTAGCAACACATGAAGCATCAGAGACCATACAGGTGCAACTAACCATAGGCAAAACTGCTATACAACTGGTAGCATGTTACAGACCACCCTCCCAATCTCAAGAACCCCACTCAGCCTTCCTGAAGACATTGGAGGATATGAATGTATCACAAAATACCATCATACTGGGAGACTTCAACTACCCAAACATAGATTGGGTACATTATTCTAGCCCTAATACCCTAGCCCAAAGGTTCCTGGAATTCATAAATTCAAATGCACTGTAACAGCTAGTCACCTCTCCCACTAGGGGAGATAATATACTAGACCTGATCATCACAAACATGGGGACAAAATGCTCCACACCGGAAGTATACCCCTCACTAGTGAGATCTGACCACAAACTAATCACCCTGGATATACATATCCCACCTCCACCCCCAGCACAAAAGACCACAGTGAAAAACTTCTCAAAAGCAGACTTCACTCTTCTTAAGACTGAGATAGTATCCTTTAAGCCCATTGTGCCAGTGGATACCACATCCCGCAATGCCGAATCCTTCACAAATGCTTTCTATGGACATCTCCAAGAATGCATGGATCATGCAATCCCAAACAAATCCAAGTCCCTCTCCACCAAATGTAAGCATCCTGTCTGGTGGACCCCAGCCATAAACAAATTGTATAACAAAAGAAGGAAGCTACTGCACGTCAGAGCGAAATCCAATGAAGGGAAGACATCTCTGATCAACATTAGCAGAAAACTATGTTCTCTCATAAAAACATCCAAGGCAAACTTTGAGAGAAAAATCGCTAAGGACACTAAAGATAACCACAAAGCCTTCTTCAGCTATGTTAGAAACCTGGGCAGAAACCCTCAGATATGCTCAGAGTTGGTTCACAACAACAAAAAATACACTGAACCCACAGATATTGCTAACATTCTGGCTGACAGGTTCAGTGCAAATTTCTCCTCTCCTTCACCCCCAAAAGAAGAAATACTTATCCCAGCTGAATGTAATCTCCCTGTCATCTCAGATGTCCAAGTGAGAACTGCCCTAAACAAAGCAAAAAACACAGCATCAATGGGACCTGACAGTATCCCAGGGTGCGTGTTACATGAACTCCAAGAGGAGCTAAACCCACACATAAAAATGCTATTTAACCTTAGCCTTACTTCGGGATATGTATCTGAACACTGGCGTACAGCAACAGTGGTCCCACTCCACAAGGGGGGGGTGCCTCTACAGACCCTGGAAACTACCGCCCCATAAGCTTAACGAGCCTGGTCTGCAAAGCTATGGAAAGAATCATTATGGAACTCATAAACAGAGACATAGGGGACCTACAGACACTTGACCCCACCCAGTTCGGCTTTGTAAAGGGCAGATCCTGCCTTTTAAACCTGGTTGACTTTTTCGAAACAGTCACTAGAGCCATTGATGAGGGCAAAGCAGTCCATACAGCATACCTGGACTTGGCTAAGGCCTTCGACACAATACCCCACTCAGGCATCATAGATAAGCTGAACAGCTTAAAAGTAAACCCTTATGTCACTAGATGGGTTGCAAACTGGCTAAAGGACAGAACCCATAAAGTTAAAATCGCTGGAGCAATGTTAGACTCAAAGCCAGTCACAAGTGGTGTCCCACAGGGATCTGTCCTGGGACCCCTCTTGTTCGGCATTTATTTCTCAGATGTTAAAGCAAACATGGGAGGGCTGTGGCTGACAAAGTTTGCAGATGACTGCAAACTAGGCGCCATAGTCAATACACCAGCAGACACACACATCCTACAAAAAGGCCTCACTGAAACGGACAACTGGTGCCATAGTCACGGCCTTAAACTAAATGCCAAAAAATGTATAGTCATCCCTTTTGGAAAAAACAAAGTACCCACAAATTATCACATAGACAGCAACCCACTGAGTACGGAAAAAGTAATCAGAGACCTAGGGACCCAAGTAGACAGTGACCTCTCATTTGACACCCACGTTGCCAAAGTGGTTAGAAAAACATTCTACCTTGCACACCTTATCATGAAGGGATTCACATCCAGATCCAAGTATGTCATTGTACCCCTATATTCCTCCCTCATCAGACCCATGATTGAGTACAATGCCCCATTTGGTATGTACCTCACCCGGCATTTGCAACAGCTGGAGAGACCACAAAAGTACCTCACCAAAAGGATCAAGGGTCTCCAACATATGACGTATTCTGCCAGACTAAAGAAACTTCAGCTCTGTTCAATAGCATACCGCCTGCTCAGAGGTGATCTCTGCCTGACGTACA
This sequence comes from Protopterus annectens, assembly GCF_019279795.1. NCBI lineage: Eukaryota > Metazoa > Chordata > Ceratodontiformes > Protopteridae > Protopterus > Protopterus annectens. The sequence goes on along the minus strand of NC_056735.1, from coordinate 505,645,563 downwards.
AGGCCATGTCCAATCAGGATCTGATGGACATGCTCCACCTCAAAAAATCCAAATCCATCAGGACCATGAGAGCTAAAGACTTCAACCTTGGCACAAGTATGAATAGGACATGCTGGAGGGATAGATTCATAACCCAGAGGCTTCCCATGCTTTGGAACAGGATCCCAGTTCGTATTAGGCAGAGCCCCTCACTGACTCTCTTCAAGAGAAATCTTGATGAGTGGATGGGAGATCGTAAGTTTACCCCAGGGGTCACATCTGTGTCACTGCTAGACAGGGGCACAGTAAACTAATTCTATTATATAAGGGGACCTTCATTGTGTCACTACTAGACAGAGGCACAGTATTCTAGATTTATTCTGTACATTTTTGTACCATTTCATGGGGTGGCAAAAGCCACATCACTATGGCTAGGCTTACAAATGCCCCAGGGCAGATAGCCTAGTACTATACTATGAAACTATGAAACTATAAGAAACTAAGCCAATTATTGAAGCCAGTCATTATTTGTTTATATTGTGGCATCATCCTTGGTAAAGGTAGAATGACAATCAATGCACATGTCAGCCTGGAACACATAGTCCAAGAGCTCTAAAACATTTATTTTTATATTGTCCAGAGAGGTATGTATCAGATCATTTGCACCCACATGGACTGTGACTGAGCCATACTGGTACTTGTGATCTAATACTTTGAGTATGAGGGTAATCTGGCAGACACTGGTCCACGATAGACAACTAGCAGTGATTTTCTGTTTAACCTGGTGAGAAGGGCATCTGCATGTCTCATAATGGACTCTCTTATTGTTAAAATATCAGATAGTGTGTTCTCTTGCCTTATGGGCTTTGTAGTTGAGGTTCCAAAATGTGTGGCTATATTGTGCTGTGTTGGTGTGCTGTTTTGTTGGGCTACTTTTGGGGTTACTGAGGATTCTTACTGTAGGCTGATCATCTAGGGATTCTCTGAGGGTTTAGAAAGGTTGCTTTTTAGTGCCTCAGCAGATGTTGGTCTACGTGTTGTGTCAGTACTGTGTGTGGTAGGTGCAATGCTTAAGTTTCCAGCAGTCTGATTGTAATTTTGAGTGTTTATATGCAGGAGTCTTGCCTGCAGTGACATTATGTAATCAGGTCTCCCACATGCTATATTCATTTCTCTAAGGATTAGTTAGTTGCCAGTGAACATGAGACAATTCCTACATTGTCTCAGGATGCCCATATCTACCAAACTGACAGCTCTGTCAGACACCCAAGTCACTAACTGATTATGAGTCATCTGAGCCACAGCCAAGGATTTATTCTTTTTTACAAGCAAAGCTGTCTAAAATTCATTGGTTTTGCATTGGGCATGATGCCTGTACCTTCTGTGGAGCCTCTCATACCCCCATAATTGTGTATCCCCAAACTTATGTACAGCAACAATGCAGTAGCACAAGTGTAAGGGAAGGAGGAATCTTTAAAGCCTTTGAAGATCTGGGCAGTGATATTCGATATAAAACATCAGTAAATTCATCATCAGGGAGCTGAACACAGCAAGTTGTGTCCATATCCACTAGGTACTCAGAAAGGTGCATGGAAGCCTAGATCGTGTCCTGGTCATGCACAAATTTACGATTTCATTATAGATACTAACAGAAACATACACATGCACACACATGTCCGCACACACCGCCACACACACACACACACATAGAGATATCTCATTAACACCTACATGATGTGGTGTGCCACACCTCTAGCAGCTTACACATATCCTTGCATTCCAGAGCATTTTCTGAAAAATAAACTTAAAAGTACAAAATAAACACAAGTAAATATTTTGTGAAAACTAAAAGCTATTAATACTGTGCAAATAGCAATGTTATCAGTAAGAAGGGTTCTTTGCGGTGATAATTATCAGTGCAGTACTATAATATCAATAATTAAATCAAAAGGTACTTCAACAAAGTATTAGTTTAAGGCTGTGCACACACAACAAAGTATTAGTTTAAGGGTGTGCACACACAACAAAGTATTAGTTTAAGGGTGTGCACACACAACAAAGTATTAGTTTAAGGGTGTGCACACACAACAAAGCACTAGTTTAAGGGTGTGCACACTTATGCAACCAGCATATTGTACATTTTTTTATATTTTTCCCTAACAGATTTGTTTGTTTTTCAATTGAATTGTACAGGTTATAGATCACATTAAAAGTGGGAAAAGTTTAGAAATGATTCATTGTGGTCTCATTTTTTTTTATATCACAAAAACCTAGAATTTAACAGGGGTGTGTATACTTTTATATCCCCTGTACAGTAGGCTCCTGACCAAAAATAATCTCTTTCCCCACCTCCTTCCTACTCGTCCTACTAGTTCCTTAAATCTTTACTTTATTCTCAGTCCTGCATTTGCTTCCCCTATTCACCACTTTTGTATAATCCTATTTCTAACCTTTAATTTTAGCAAAGAAGAGATCAACAGACAAGCTTTATGGCACTTTAAGTTTGCCAGATTACTTCTTTTTCTTGCTGCTGCTGAGTGTGTAGGATCGTGCAGAACAATGCACAAATATGAATACCTTTATAAAAAAAGTGTGACTTTTTGCAAAGTGTTTGTTGCAAATTTTATCATAAAAGGAAACTTTAAGACATTACAAAAAAGTAAAATTTTTGAAAAAACGTAAGACAAAGTGGCCAACAACATGAGAATATATAGTCATATCATGTTAAACCATTGGAATAGGGCAAATAAATATGCAACACTGACTCACATTCATGTATTCTACAAAATCACATTAGAAAATGTCATTTTTGGTAACTATAATTCTTGAATTTTACCTGATGTGTTCATTAAGACCACAAGAATAATAAGCTGTCACTACATTTCTTTCCTGTGCAACAAACAAACTGTTAGAATGTCTGTAAGGACATTGTAAAGATTTGTGGTTGAAGTTGCATAAACATGTTCATCAATCCTCTGCTCCAGCATTGTAGAAGTATATACTATATAGAAAGACATGCATGAAATATAAACATCAGCATAAATATTGTAAATCATATTGCAGACATTGTTTTTTAAAAAGCTAGTTTTATACTACAGAAAATTAGTCGCACAGAAAGGAAGGAAAATTTAGACACACTTCTGGGTAGGAAAGAATTACAGTGCCATTTTTCTAATTGATACTAATTCTTCTCCTAAGCTTAATTAACTCATCAATGTAAAGTCAGATCTAAAGATGAGAGGAGCAGAGATACCATGTGTGGAAGGAATCAGAATTACTGTGGTGTTTTCATTTGCTTTTGCTTTACTTGTACTTTGTGCCACTGATTTTTGTCAGATGCCAGCTTCTTCCACAGCTAATCAGTCTGTGTGTTCCTCATCACCAGGGTGAGGGTCAGCTGATTGGGACCATCTTTCAGGTAGCCACCAGGGAATGGTTCAAGGATTTTATGTATTGGTCTCCCTATTCTTAACACTTGCAACCAGCAAGGCATAGGGAAGGGACAAGCAGTGAAATAATACTGGAGGCTGTCCCCTCAATTTTGCAAAGGATGTTCCCTACCAACATCTGCCTCACTCCCTAAGGGAGAGAAGAATGAGTGTTCTGGTCTCCATTAGAATGTCAGTAGCACACTCAGTCTAGCCTAGAGTATGCACAATCCCTCCCTCACCTTTAGATGAAGTGAGTGGGTTAAACCCCTACCCTGCGACAGTTAATCAAACTCAGCCACCTAAGATGCAGTGGAAATCCATCTGCTGTGCCACTGAGCCATAATATTTTGCAATCATTTCAGTATTTTCTGTAAACAACTAAGGTGTTCAGTCTTTCTCTTCCCAGAATGTAATATATCACTTAGGTGCCTCACCTTGCTCAACTGGTCTTTGAAAAATAGTAGGTACAAAATTCATTCCAAATGTCAAACTGTTATGCACAGCAATGGATTTTAATGATTATGCATATTTCTTTGAATTATTATTAAGTAATATTTTCTTGTTTTTTTAGACAGTTTTTATTAAATTTTTGAACATAATGGAACTGTATATTATCATTCAAAAAAGACAGCAAACAAAAACAACTATTTACAACAGTGTACATCAATTAATCTAACACATTCATAATTTCCACTCAAAGAAAAAGAATAGAAAATGTAATAAATAAATATATGTCATTACAGAAACCTTAAATCAATAATTTATTAATAAAACACTAAACATTAAACAGCTGTTAAAGTAAAAAGCAGTTTATCTGTTCTCATTTTAACAGTGACCAACTTAATGTGACAGTGTTAGCAATATTTATGAAGACTTTAAATGAGGGTATAATATATTTTTTCCAATTTATTGTAATAACTTTTCTAGTAATAGTCAAAACACTCCATAGAAGAAGGTATTACATTTTAGAAACATTTCCAGGAAATGGAACATTAAGCAAAACTAGTGATTTAGTTAAATTAAATGTATCTGCCCATATAGTTAGTAGAAAACTATTTATTTCTTCCCAAAAAGCAACCACTAAAGCAATTTTCAAGATCACAGTTCCACCATTTAATATTGTCATTACTTTTCCATTTTCAGTATCTGATATATTTCTGTAGCAGCACTTTTGTTTATATTTTATTTGCAATCTGTCAATTTTGTACAGATAATTATGGGTAAGAGCTAACAATTATTTTTTTTAGTCTTCATTCGTCTATTGTGTGTTTTTTGAATATGCCACTTAACCAGACAGTGCTAACAGGTTGCTTCTGGAAAAAGGTGCTAGTGCCTAATAAGTTCATGCAGTTAGCAAATAAATAACATGAATATTATGATAAGACAAGTGAATTAATTATATCCATTTGCAGCTGAAAAGGTTCTTTGAACTGATGTATTTTTTCACTTTGTAATCTTTCTAAGTTTTAATCAACTCACTTACATCATGACTAGCAGGGTCTGACTGTTACAGAAATAAGAAGAAATTGTGGCTTTCACACCACACAGTGTAGCTAGGTTGTCTCTGAACACCTCAATGTGCATTTCAAGCACATGTTCAGTAGATTTAAACTAAATCAACAAGCTTTGACTTAAAAAATGTTGTTTCTGCGTAATCAGTCATCTAACATAAAACTGTTCTTTTTTCTTTTTTTAACTTTTTATTTGATTTTAAAACAAAACAATAATCATTTACACAGTTAATTAACAATCTCATAAAACTATATATATATATATATATATATATATATATATTCTATTTATAAAGTCCATAACATAATTCAAAACATTTCTAATATAATGAATACTTTTCTAATAAGCTTTGTAATTTTTCCCAAGCTAATAATTTATGTGTCACATTTTCATCTCCTATTCTTATAGTATGTGTTTTGTTATTGCATACTGATTTTGCTAAACAGGTAAATTCATTATTGAATAAGATAGTAGTCTTTTTTTTCCAGTTTTTTGTAATGATTTTTCTAGCTATTGATGAACTACTCCAAAGAAGACATATTTGTGATACTGGAATCATTACTGGTATAGGTGCATTAAATAATATAAGAGAATTTGAGATGCTACACTTTTCCAACCACAATACTCTACAAAAGTTTCTGAAGTCAGTCCAAATGGAAGAACAATTTTACAACCAATTATCATATGTTGCCAATTAGCATTAAGGTATCTCTCACATCTCCAACATTTTGTGTTTCTATATATAAATTTATATATATAAATATATAATAAATATATACATTTCCATGTAAATATTTTCCAGTACAGGGAATATGTTGTTTTCACTGCTGATTTCAATATTAGTTTTTATTATTATCCAAAATTCTTTTTTATTAATTGTAGTTGAGTATAACCAGAATTAGCTATCAGATAAGGCTATTAAATTCTTGAGATTTTGTAAATGATTGATAATGAATAAATATTATTAGATGATTTATTATTAACATTAGATAGAAGGTTTAGAAATTTAGAAATCTGAGTATTTTGTTTATTGAATCTTACTTTGATGTTATCTTGTATAAATTCTGCACATGTTTGCAGGTCTAGCCAATTATTATTTTCCATGCTATATTTTGCAATTAAATATTCTACAAAATGCATTTTGTTTCCTGATAATAATTTATGTCAATGTATAAGCCCATTCTCCTTCAACTGTATAATTTTTTTGATATTAAAAGATATTAGGCAATCACTTATGTAATCTACTTGGAATAATATTATTGATAGATCTTTACATAAATAATTTGAGTTAATGAGTTCTTAATATAATATAAGAATTTGATTCATAAATCAAAAGAGGATATATTGATGTTTTTCATGCAATAAATAACTTTTTATAATTCATATGAATATATTTCTATCAATATTTATAAATGGCGCAATTATATTTTTATTGTTTTGTGTTATCAATATTTCATGAATTGATTTCCAGCATGAGGTAAAAGAAGAAACTAGCCACTTGTAAACTGTTTTTATAATTGTAGTTGTAATTATATAATTCAATGTTAGGAAAAGCTATACCTCATTCTACCCAGCCTAAAATGTGCTAATGTTGGGAGATTCTAGGCTTTATTAGGTACCACAAGAATTTTATTAAAATGGAGTTTATCTTTTTTTTATAATTGCTTTTGAAGGGGGAGTATTAATGATTGGCTGATGTGTAACATTTTTTGTTATACTATCATTTTAGAGTTTACCTGTCCTCAAAGTTAAATAATAATTTGTTCCATATTTCTGTTAATTTTGTTATAGTATTGATTACTTGTTGATAATTAGTTATTGATTATTTCTAGGTTGAGTCAATGATTATTCCTAAATATTTTATTTGATAATTTCCCCAGTTGAAATTTTTAAATGTAGACAACCTATCTGTTATCTGTTTGTTTACTAGCAATGCCTTTTATTTTGATAGTTTTTAAAGAACTCCATAAAGTGTATTAAATATTTTAGAGATGTTTCAACATTTCCACTAGTAATTTAAAGTATCATCAGCAAACAACTGGATTTTAGGGGAAAGATTTTCATTTAATTTATAACCTTTTATATTTATATTATGACTTTTGAAGTTAGTGAAATGTTCTATTGCAAGTGTAAATAATAAAGGGGATAGTGGGCATCCTTGTTTTGTTCCTTTTACCATTTCAAAGGGATTATATATGAAAGTGCCTATTTTTACATAAGATATTCATTTAACATAAATCTTATTAATTAGTTTTATGAATTCATTAGAACAGTTATATTCTTTTAATGGTCCAAACAAATAGAATTAGCTTATTGAATCAAATGCTTTGTTTATGTCAAGGCTTATTATAGATAATTCATTCTTGTTTTATTTGCAATGTCAGACAAAGAAAATAACCTAAATAAATTGTAATGTGCTTTCTTATTAATGATAAAGCCTGTTTGATCTTATTTATTAAGCAAGCAATTATTGCGTTTAATATCTTAGCTAAGATCAACATGAATACCTTATAATTTACATTCAAAAGAGATATAGGATGGTAACAAAAGAAAATGGATCATAGTTTGGTTTTAATATGGGGGAAATAAGGGAATATCTCCAAGAGGGAGATAGATTAGATGTATTCTTAACTTCTTCAAATGTGTTTAGCAAGATTTTTAGAGAGTTATCAGGCATCAGTTTGTACAATTCTGCAATTATCCCATCTAGTTCTGGTGCTTTAAGTTTTATATTTTTAATTTGTTCTTTTAATTGTCTAAAGGAGAAGGGCTTATCCGTTTTAAGTATTTGTTCTTTTGATAGCCTTTGTTGTATATTATCTTTTAAAATTTCATCCAAAAGATTATTGCTGCTTAAAATTGGTTTTGATTTGTTTATTTCATCATAATAGTTTCTAAAGTATTCTAATATGTCATTCAGGTCTATTGCCTTCTTTGTTTTATCTCTATCTTTATGTATAATATCCTTAATGTGGTTGCTGTTTTTCATGCATTTTGATCTAAATTGCTATTTTATGTAAGTTTTTGGGATATATCGAGTATGATTGTAGTTTATTTTTCTGTAATTTAATAGAAATCTTGTGTTGAAGTATATTTGTATATATATCTTGTTTAGATTTTTTAACTACTTGTATTTATATAATCAGGTTTTATATTCAGTTTTAATTTGTCAATTTTATTTGGAGGTTTGATAATTATTTATCTCATTCTTTCCTTTTGCTATATACCAGTTTTTACTCTTGCCATATAAAACTACTTTCAATGTATCCCAAAGAATAGAATCAGAAACTTCTCCATTATTGCTAAGGGCTATGATTTGATTTTATGATTTATTTCTTTTAAGTACCATTACTGAAAGTCTTTTAGTTCTGTAATATAAGCAATTATTCTTTGACAATGAATTAAGTTATTTCAGCTTATTATTAATTTAACGTTATGGCACTGTGGTCAGTCAGTGGCCATGAGGCAATCAATACCTCCTTTATCTTAGAACATATCAAATTTGAGACTAAAACTTTGTCTATATTCATTTGCGTTCCAAATCTATGTGAATAATGTGTGAATTTCACAGAATTTGGTAGTTTTAGGTTAGCTATATCTCTCAGATTCATAGAATTTATATAATTATTTATGTGTTTTGCTACTGAGGTATTTTTTTATTTTATTATTTGTAGTTTCATTGACAGATAATATATAATTAAAGTCTCCAGCAAATAATAATTCACCTTTAGAGTATGTTGTGATAATGTTTAGGTGTTTTTTAACAGTATTCACACCCATGCCTGGTATCCAGTATGCATTTATGAGAGTGTAGTATTTATTTCTCTAATTGTATTACTGATATGCCCAACATTCCATTTTATCTGACTATGTATCTATAATTTTAGGCATTCCTAATGTTTTTCTTCATTTTAGATTTGAACTGAGATCCCCACTAAAACAGTATAATCTTTTAATTGGAGTCTATTAACATCTTCAGATACTAAATGTGTTTCTTATAGAAAAACAGTATCAGATTTGTGTAGTGTTAGTTATTTGTTTAGACTACATCTCTTTATCAGATTGTTCAATCCATTGCCATTCAAGGAAATACACTTTAAAATAGATATTGTTTAGTGTATAATATTCAGAGTCTGTTTCTTGTGAATACTGTTTGATAAATGTGACTATAATAATATTAGTTATGGACAAGGAAAAAAATCAAAAAAGAAACCATAGAATAATGAACATTTACACCCCTCAATATGGAACATAACATTCCAGCCTTGATGAATTTTCCATTCAAGCCTGTTCCTAACCAATCCATGTTAAAATTAAACACTATTTTGCTAATACTTCTATCAAATAAACATCTAAATAATTAATAGATTTTATATGTGAATAAAGAAGAATCATTTGCCTGGAGATATAAATATTAAGTGATAGGCTTACTATAGAAGAAAATTTCATTCACGGATAAGGTGGTAACTACTAGTCAATATAAATGTAATTATTTAAGATTTAAACATAGCTTTATATGTTTCTAGCTAATGATTATAAGCCTTTGAAATAACACCATTGTAATGTGTAATGCTAGTGCATTTCTACCCGCTCCCATTATATTAACCTAAGTGTGATAATATTAATAAGAATGTTAATAGCAGTAATATAAACAAGACAACATTCCATAGCTAGCAGTCAAATAACTATTCATCATAACTCTTTACAAAATAAAATTGGAATAAACATTTTTATATATAATAAATATTATATAATGGCACACATACCATGTTCTGTTATATAATAATGCACGTGTATTGCTTTTGTTGGTGAAAATACAGTGTTATCACTTATATATATATATATATATATATATATATATATATATATATATATATCAAACTTATTTATAATACAACTTTACAAAATTAGCTTAATAGCATATAAAAGTTAGAGTGGACTAATATGAATGAAATGTCTGAATGCTATCATTCAATTTGGCTGCAGCCTTAACTGATTTGCCACTGTGTTATAATATGAAGTGGCTGTCACAAACATTAAATAATTCAAACATAGATATCTATGATATTTCTTTTCACTTCTTTACTATTACAGTCTTTATTTACAAAGAAGGAGTATTAGAAACAGCTTTAATGTTACAACTGCAGCACATGGCTAAAAAAACTACAAATGATGTAATAAAATATGTCCTTTTATGTGTAACCTTGTAAAGGTTTCCTGCTATTAATTTAATATAAAAATGATTAAAAGACTTGAAATAAGATTTAGCTTTTTAAAATAAAACATTGCTTACACTATCCTGGCAGTTAAAAACAAAATTTCCTAAAAAAACATGTTGAAACATTCCATTTTGATTTTTCCTGCCTGTTCTGTGCACTTCCTGCTTTCCAGACGTTGGAGGTTGCACCACACTTCCTTTTGAATATGCAAGCATTTTCGAGTAAAGATGAATTGTGAATAAAAAAAACGACTTAGAAGTACTATAAGTATTCTAAGTAGGAAAACCCAACTAAAATGAAAATTTTTAGTTGAAATAGCTCATAGATACATTTAAAAAGCCAAATATTAGTCAAAAAACAATATTTATACATCAAATTATTAGTTAAAGCAAAAAAAAGGCTGATGTGTCTTTTAAGCATTAAATTAAACATATTTATAATGAATGCAACATCAAATTGTAGCTTTTGACCTTTCTGATGTTCAAAATGAGTTATACTTAATAAAAACAACAAAAAGACTTTAAAATGATGAGAAACAATCATATGCATGACTTTATTAACCAGCATTATTTAAGCATAAAACACCCATTTTAGTAATTAAAATGTGCCATTACTTATGTAAAAACTTTAAAAGAAACTAGTGTAACTGAATTACTTTAATAATAATACATAAAAATTAAGATAAAAGTATTTAGTTGCAATATAGTATTTCTATAACTGTTATTTAATACTGTGGTATAAGACTGTTAGTTTTTATTTTTATTATTTAAAAAATGCAAAAGTGAAAAAGATTACCTTTAGTTGATTTTTTATAAGATTAGCAAAGCAACGGCATTTTAGTAACTAACTTACATTGTTAATAAGTGATTTATTCGTCCCGGACTTTTTCTTCCCTTTGACAGTGTAGTCACTTTTCATTGCTTGTCTCTTTAATGACATGGTGGTATCCATACATTCAGAAGAAGATAAAATATTTTTCTTTTGTATGGAAGACTGGTCATCTTCTAGATTAGCAAACGTTTTGGTTCATTCAGGTAGAAAAAGTTTAAGTTTAGTAGGAAGACAAGCTGTGTTTTGATTCCTTTTTTCAAAGATTTCACCAAAGGTATGCAGGCTTTCCTTTTCTTCGTTACAAAGAAGAATAATCATTGTTAAATCTGATGTGCAAGTTTTCAATTTTTAGGGGTGTAGCAGACCTTGCTGTTTTTAAAACTATGTCTTTGCCCTGTGTTGAGATGAATTTGTCTATGATGGATCTTGGATGAATATTCTTTTTGTTTATGGGAACAGTCACCGCAGATCTGTGCGTCCTTTCAATTCCAAAGGAAAAGGCTTCTGATAGATTTAAAACTTTCAGAATCCAGGCTGTTAGAAAATGTTATCAAAATGCTTCCTTCCATTTTCTGTGGTACTCCATATATTCTGATTTTGTTTCTCTGTGCTCTATTTTCTAAATTACCTATCTACTCCAACAGCTTGTTATTTTGTTGCAGAATGAAGATGATATTGTTTTCCCCTTCTGTTAACCTGCTATCTATATCTGTGACAGATTTCTCCAAGCTTTCTATTTGTGATTTTTGTTGCTTTATCATTTCATTTATGAGTTCTTTTTTGTTTAGAGCATTCTTCTTTTATTTTGTCCATTTTTGTAACTAATTCCTAGGTGGTAGAAATAAGGGGTTGTATTTCCTTTTTTATGCAGCCTTTTGTGTCACAGACTTCAAGTGACTCATCTTCTTTATTGTATAAAGATTTCTTGTTGATGAAATAACAGGAAAAAGTTTGAAAAATACCTAGATTTTTACACCATCCTTGTCTCTTCTACTTCAATAATATATTACTTTTGATAGAATTCTGATGAGACTGGTAAAATATTACTGTCAGAAAAGTGCACGAAGCAGATCAAAGGAACTGTGCTGGTTTCAGTTAGCAATCTTGACCATGCCCCCCCCCACTTTTCTATTCATACCACAGTGTCAAAATAATCTGCCCCAGTATTAATGGACTGTCACCGTTACTGATTTTATGTCAGCTATTGTATCTTGAACTGATTTTTCTGGGAACACTGACTGAAATGTTTTTCTGATATAATCAAAACTGAAGCCATTGATTATATTTATGTTTCAAAATTTGTAATTATGTTTCAGAAAAGTAGACACAAATAAGTATTTTCCTTTGTCATTCGACATTTAAAACATTTTAATTTCCATTTCTTCTTTTGGAACATACTTTGTGTTATCAAAAAGAAAAAACAATTCTTTTCATGTGAAATTGCATTTTATTTATTTATTGTATTTATTTTACATTTGTTTACTGGGAAAGTCCAACTGGGTGAAACCCATTTTCAGTGGAGGCTCTGGGAGAAAAGCTTCACATACAATCAAACGACAATGTAAGGACATTTAAAGGTTACATATAGATATTAGCTATGCTAAATCAATACATCAGGTATGGTTAAACAAGAAACATTAACAGTGGGCAACGCAGTGGTACAGCGGTTGACATTGTCACCTCACAGCAAGAGGCTCTCAGGTTCAATTCTTGGCTGGGGTGCCTTCTGTGTGGAGTCTGCATGTCCTTCCTGCTTTCACGTGGGTTTCCTCTGGGTACTCCAGTTTCCACCCACATTCAAAGGCATGCGTCTGGAGCATTTCTCCCTGGGCCTCCACTGAAAATAGGTTCTGTCCTAGTCAGATTTTCCCGGCTAACAAATGTTAAATAAATAAATTAAATACAACAGAATTATGCCACAGAATCACCAATAAGTGTCCAATCACCTCTGTATAAACAATGTTTATTCCACAATGAAAAACAAACAATACACTTGTAAAGAAGATAAAAAACGTAAGTGCTTTCACCCAGCTTAATGGGCTTCATCAGAACACTATAGTTAGTAAACGAACACCTTATATTTCAAAATTGGCACCAAAATAAGCTTAGTTTAAACATTTCTTTTAAGCGTTCTTAAAGCTGTATCAACCTATAATACCGTATATCTAGGCTCGTTCTTTACAATCTAAAATATGCATATAATTGTACACCATTTATACTACCTACAGGTTTATGTAATCCAATCAGGATCTTCACATTCCATAATGTTAAAAATATATAAAAATATATAAGGATATTATGAAATTAAAATTGTTAAAATGCAAACTGTAAACTACTCATCCTACTTGTCAAAACCTGCATATTTCCTATATGATGACATCCTACTATGTTACCTTGAACCCAAGAAAAATTGTTAGTAAAAAATATTTGTAAAAAATGTGTTGCTAAATACAATAAAACAATGCAAAAATAAGAAAATACGGAATAAAAAATCTAAGGAAGAAAACATCTACTTAATATGTATGTTACTTAAGGATGTATGCCTGTCCAAATGCATTCACAATAGACACTGTCCCAAAGGATAAAAATATACAAAAATATATCTACAAAAAATAATTCTTCTTATCCGTAAAAAAATATATGCAAAAAAATATATGCTGGGTTCAAGGTAACAGACAGTTGAAATGTGTTTTGAAATATGATAAGAAAAGTTGAAATTATTAACCTACAGAGTTGAGGGGGATATATTGATAGGTTTGGAAGACAGTAAGACATGGGGTCAAGGAAGAGAAAAGTTGTAAAACAGAGGTGGATGTTAGCAGATATGGATTATTTTAGGGTATGGGGGTGTTTTGTTGCTGTCTAAGCTAGCCAGGACTGTTGCATGAGCAGAGCCATGCATTAGCAAAATGAGGCTTTAGGAATTTTTTTAAAATGGGCAGTGTCAGTAGTAGATCTAATGGTTTGTGGGAATGAATTCCAGATTCTCGCTACATGGTTTGAGAAAAAAGAATCTCCAGTAGTATTCTTTGCTTTATTTACTTTTAATAATGATTTATTGTGGAGCATAATACTCGGTTATTGGAGTAAGGTTCAATTATGTACTGAAGAAGTGTTTTTTTTTTCTTTTTTGGCTGGTAGAGTAGTTTAAGAGCTGTTGTCAGCTGGTTATGGGCTAGAAGATGTGGAAGATTCAACCAGGAAAGTTGCTTCAGGGCTAGGCAGTGGAGTGAACATTAGAAAGATTCAGTAGCAAATTTTGCTATTTTGTTATATCAAGCTTCAAGATTTCCTAGGTCTGTATTCTTCAGGTTGGTGAGTATGGGTGAAACAGAAAGGAGTTTAGAGAGAAGATGAGTTCTTGCAATAACTATTCTATTATTGTTGGTTAAGAATTGTTTATTTCTATAAAGTGCACCTAATTTTTGATGTACTTTCTTTATGGTTTGGGATATGTGTAGGTCAAATTTCAAGTTGTTGTCAATCATGATGCTTAAGAGTTTTGTAGAGGATACCGGTATCACACTTGTTTTGCCTGCAGCTTTGACGAGGAAAGGGGGGGGTCATTGTCTCTAGTGGGATAGAAGATCATAAGTTAGGGTTTACTGGGGTTAAGTATAAGCTGGGATTCTGCAAGCCAGGATTCAATAGTAAAGTATGAGTTTTGGGTTATATCTTGAAGTTGTTGCATGGAGGGGACAGCACATATAAGTATGGCGTAATCAGCATATTGGAGTAAGGAGGCAAGGGAAGTAGCTACATTTAAGTTACTAGTGAAGAGAATAAAGAGAAGGGGGTCAGGAATGGTTCATTGGGGTACCCCCAGTGAGACTGAAAGTCGAGGGGAGAGGTCTTTTTTTCATTTTAACGCTTGTTGGTGACCTGTTATGTTGTTTCTGAACCATGTAAGAGACTGAGATTTAGGTCAGAGAGTACTGTCAGTAATTTGTGGACAGTGTCAAAAGCTTTTGACAGGTCAAGAAAGATAGATGAGATTATTTTGCCTTAGTTCCTATATTGATTAACACTTATTGATTACTGAAACTAAGGATGGCAGTTGTGCTACTATGATTATGTCTAACTCCATGCTGTGATGTGGATAATAGGTTATTCATGGAGAGGTAGTTCAGAAGTTTCCAGAATTTTGGATAGTGGTAATAGAATGGAAATAGGCCTGTAATTTGAGAGCTTTGTAGAGCTACCACATTTATGTAGAGAGATTATGTAAAATATTTTCCAGAGAGATGGGATTTTCTGCAAAGTGAAAGAACAATTGATAAGAACTGACATAGGGTATTTTCCAGAGAGATGGGATTTTCTGCAAAGTGAAAGAACAATTGATAAGAACTGACATAGGGTAAGAAATAACATCAGCAGATAGCTTTAGATATTTGGCTTGTAGGTTGTCAGCTGCTATGGTTGTTGGCTTAAGTTTTCTAAGAAATTTTTTTATGCTACTTGTTGGGACGGCTTGGAAGTAGAATGTATTTTCATTGTTGTTTGCTATTAAGGCTGCTATTGTTAGGGAGGAGCAGTTATTTTTGGTGAGTAAAAGTATGTTTTCAGTGAAGAATTTATTATATTGTTCTGCTGTAGTAGCTCCATTGTTTGAGGAAGAGGGATGTGGGGTTGATACTTGGCTTGGATGTAGGATTGTTTTTTTATTGATGGCAAGACTTTTTGTGGGTTATTTGTATGCTTCATTTGGATATTGGTGTAGTAGTTTATTTTACCCTGTTTAGTTTGTTTTTTTTGCTTTTTTACTTAGTTCTTGATATGCTAGGTGATTTATTTGAAATGTATGTGTCTCAGGCCTTATTTTTCAGTTTGAGTAGAGCTCTAGTTTCCTTAGAATCCTACAATCATAGGGTTGTAGGAGGTTACCAGACTAATGGCCCCAGGGCCCTTACATGCCTAGCCAAGTTTAACCTGTGTTCCCAAGGGTGTCTTGTTCAAGCAGACACTAAAATAAGTACCTATTGCCATTGTACAAGAGGGAAACAGGAGGAACACCCCCCCCCCCCCAGTTATCTATCCAGTCATCCAAACTGTGCTTAAATAGGGCCAATTAGGGGCTTTGTTTATCACAAATAGGAAGCCTGTTCCAATGGTGGGGCAACCTCTGTGAGACAAATCTGTCTGTCCAGCAAGTTCTGTTGATGTCACATACCAGGTTAAGGTCCTCTGAGCAAGTGACTTGTGTGCCATTTCACTTGCGACAAAGCTGAGTCAGAGATTGCTCTATATGTAAGACGTAGGTCACCTTTGAGCAGTCTGTATGACACAGAGTAAAGCAACAATGATTTCAGTCTGTCGGCATAAAACAGATCTTGATGATCCTGAATTTTCTTTGTAAGGAGCCTTTGTGGTCTCTACAATTGGTGCAGGTGTTTGGAAAGGTACATATCTTTTTTTTTTCTGGAGGCAATGCCCTTACTTCTGAGATAAGCAGTATAAAATGCCCTTCTTACCACAGTGGACACATGGTGATTGAACTTAAGCTTGCTGTCAACATGTGTGCCAAGATCTCTCACTACTGACTGTATGCTTAGGTATTGCTATTGATGTGGTAGTTTTCAGGAACATCACCCTTGCTGAAGGGGCTAATAATGCATTTTTGTTTCATTAAGTTTAAGACCATGACTATGGCAGGTCTATATTACATGAAAGAAGGCTTAAAATGTCAAGTACGACATGCCTGACAGCTTTTAAGTGAAACTTCATCTAAGCAAAACCCCATAATGTCGAAACAAAGAGTTTCAAAAACTTATAGTTGGCCAGCCATCAGGAAGCCAACAGCTAATGGCTAAAATGTACTATACACCATTAAACCCCCCCAAAAAAACAAAACAAAACAAAAACTAATCAACAAACAAAATAAAGTGGGGGGCTTTGCCCTCTACACCCCCAACATCCCCCTACTTAAATATACCAACTCCGAGATTGTACCACAGTGGAGGACTGTCATAACATTACACAGGGTGAATGATGAGACCACAGTGGAGGACTGTAAGAACGGCTAGACAAGGTGAACGTTCTGACGTCAGCCGTTGGCTTCCTGATGGCTGGCCAACTATAACTTTTGAAACTCCTTGTTTCGACATTCTTAGGTTTCGCTTAGATGAATGTTCACTTAAAATCTGTCGAGCATGTCGTACTCGACATTTTAAGTGTTCGTCCATCTAATAGGGAATCACTTTGGCACCCATCATTAGTATGGGTAAGACCGTCTTGCAGGATGTTGACATCGCTAGGGGTTTCATTGATCACTCCCAGTTTGCAGTCATAGGTTCATAGTTGTGTACTAGGCTAATGGCCCTGGAGCCTTTACAAGCCTAGCCCATAGGATTACCCTGGCATTCTGCCACCCGACTTTAGTTCCCATTGTCTCTGTCAAGTAGAGCCACTGGAGTGATCCCCAGGGTGAATTTTCTGCTTCCCATCCACTCATCAAAATTTCTCTTAAAGAGGGCTAGTGAGGTGCGCCTCTTGACATGTATGGGAAGTGTATTCCACAGCATGGGCAGTCTCTGTGTTATGAATCTGTCCCTCCAGTTTGTTCTGTTGATTGTGGTAATGAGGCTGAGGTCTCTGGAGCGTGTAGTGTGGAGGGATTGGGATTTCTGTAGATGTAGCATTTCTAACAGAACTGGGTCAGACATGGCTTTGTAAGTCAAGCAGAGATAGCCTCTAAGTAGGCGATATGAGGCAGACAATAGTTGGAGTTTTTTGAGTCTGTACATATAGAACAAGTGTTTAAGGCCTAGGATCCTCTTTGTGAGGTACTTTTGCGGCCTCTCCAGTTGTTGTAGATGTCTAGTGAGGTACATGCCAAATGGGCAATGTACTCGATGACTGGCCTAATGAGGGAAGAGTAGAAGGAGACAATGACCTCTTTCTTCCTGGATTCAAAACCCTTAGTAATGAGATGTGCCACATAGAAGGACTTTTGGACCACAGGGGCAATGTTGTCAGAATGTCAGCAAACTTTGTCAGCCACAGTCCTTTAGTTTTAATTTGTACTTCGGAGAAGTAGATTCTGAACAGTAGAGATCCCAGAACTGAACCCTGTGGAACACAACTGGTTACAGGACTGTTGGAGGAGGAGGAGTCCCTATTTTGACCGTATGAATTCTATTAGTGAGCCAGTTTGCAACCCACCTGACAATATATGGGTTGATACCTAGATGGGTGAGTTCATCAATGATGCCTGAGTGGGGCATTGTGTTAAAGGCTTTGGCTAAGTCTAGGTAGGCCGTATGCACAGATTTGCCCTCATCTAGTGCTTTGGTGGCTCTCTTGTCCATCAAGTTTAACAGACATAATCTCCCCTTGACAAAGCCAAACTGGGTAGGGTTGAGAATCTGGAGATTTCCTATGTCTTTGTTAATAAGGTCCATGATGATTCATTCCTTGGCCTTGTAGATAAGGCTGGTCAGGCTAATGGGTTTATAGTTCCTAGCATCCGTGAATGCACCCCTTTTGTGCAAAGGGATGACAGTAGTTGTTTTTCATTCCACTGGGATGAAGCCAGTGCTTAAGCTGTGATTGAAAAGCGTGCTCAGTGGTGATGCTAGTTCCTGTTTTAACCTATGTAGAACACAGCATGGAATGTTGTCTGGTCCCATAGAGGCTGTGTTTATGGCCTTGGAGAGGGCATTTAAGACTTGTTGCTTAGAGATAATAGGCAGGAGACAGGTGTTTGGGATGCTTTGGGGTATATGTGGCAGGGACAGGGGATTGAAGTGTTCACTGAACCTGGCAGCCAGCAGGTTTGCTATATTCACAGGTTCTATATATGTAGTACCATTAACTACAAGTTTAGTGCAAATCTGGGCCTTACCTTTGAGGTTACGGATGTAACTAAAGAATGCCTAGTGGTTATCCTTAGATAGAGAAGCTAATTTGGATCTGTAGTTAGCTTTGGAGGACTTCACTAGGAGTCTTATTTGCTTGTTTAAGTTGAGGATGGAGTGTTTCCAGTTTTGAGACTGTCCCTTCCTGCTCTTAGACAGCAATTTCTTTCTCCTATTTTATAGCCTATTAATGGCAGTTGTCCACCAGGCAGGTTTGATTTTCCTTGAAGGTCTTGCTTTGGTTCTATCAGGTATGAAAGTGTCAATACAATTGTACAGGTGCTTGTATAAAGCATTGGTCTATAACTCAGCATAGGTGTCTGTTCCATCAGTGAGGGCAGGGGCTATGAAGCTATTTATGCCACCATGTAAGAGGTTGTAATTGGCCTTGGAGAAGCTTTTAGTCTAGTTGTTGATGGGGGGAGTGGTCTTGTGTTATAGTCACTTCTAGTGAGACTGATTTGTGGTCAGATCTCACCAGAGATGACCACAAACTAGGGTTGGTGCTGCAGTCTCGCATGTTGGTGACCACCAGGTCCAAGATGTTTGAGCCTCTTGTGGGCACAATCTGATTTTGACTGTATTGTTCTGAGTGGTGCTAACCTATCAAGTGTACTCAAGAATGTGGAATTAAAATAATTAATAGCCTTGTCTAGGGGCAAACCTTTAGAGGAGTCCAGTTATAGTGATTGAGCATGGTTATAAAGGTTTACATTTTTCTTATTACGGATATGGTTTTAAAGGATTGTTTCAAGGGGCTATATATGTTGCCTAAGAAAAAAATTGGAATGTGGTCACTAAGACTGTCGGGGAGACAGACAGACTGTTGTGAAAGGGAGGTTTTATTATTCACAGTCCAATCTAGGATGCCTATTTGAAGTTTTGTCTATTCTAGTGGGACTTTGTATGATTTGGGCAAAGCCATGTAAGTTTATATGGTTAGTAGGATTATTTGAACTGCAAGTGAGCCAGTCTGTATTAAAATCACCCACAATGATTGTTTCCTGGGGAAACATTTTTGAAGTCCAGTGAAAGATATGCTCTGTAGTGGTCAGTTTATTACCAGGTGGAATATATGTTCCTACTTTGACTAAGTATGTTTTGTAATTAATTTTCAGTGTAGAATATTTCGGCATTATTAAAATTTGGGGTAGTTTGATCTAATTATTGTATTATGATGTTATTTTTAGATACCTCTTTTGGACTTCCTATCTACCATAAGGATATTGTAATTGGGAGGAAAAATTTTATTAACATCAATATTTGGTTTCAACCAGGTTTCTCATGGTAGTGCGATATATGATGACTAGAGTAAGAGGGCAGCATGGAATTCTTGAATTTTATTTAGGATGCTTCTGATAATTATATTTAGGAATAGCAGATCAGATTCCTTTCTAGTTAGGTTTAAAGTACTCTGAGGCGGGGGGGGGGCTGTGTTTATAAGTTGTGGTGTGGAGGTTATGGAGCCAGGGTTAGCATGGTCATCACCACGAACTGCAGGGTGGGATGCTATGGTTGTGAGAGTGTTAAGGAGTTTGGTAATGTACTTATTGTACTTGGAGATATGTGGTGAGTTCTGATGAGTTTATGGTGTAGGTGAAGTGCTCAAAGATGGTATGCTTGTACATGTCTGGAGATATGTGGAAGTGTGTGTATTTTTTTTGATGTATGCATAGGGATATAATTCCTGTACCGATTGGCTAGACAGAGGGACCAAGCTAGGAAAGATGTGCAGCACGTAAAGGTGATAAAAGATAATGAGGGAAACATACTCACAAGCGAGGAGAGTGTGTTGAGGAGATGGAAAGAGTACTTTGAGGGACTGATGAATGAAGAGAATGAGAGGGATAGAAGGTTGGATGATGTTGGGATAATGAATCATGAAGTACAATAGATTAGCAAGGAGAAAGTAAGGATAGCTATGAAGAGGATGAAGAACGGAGAGGCTGTTGGCCCAGATGACATACCTGTGGAAGCATGGAGGTGTTTAGGTGAAATGGCAGTGGAGTTTTTAACCAGATTGTTTAGTGGTATCGATATTTAAGAATAAGGGTGATGTGCAGAGCTGTAGTAACACCAGGGGGATTCAATTGATCAGTCACAGCATGAAGTTATGGGAAAGAATAGTGGAAGCTATGTTAAGAAGGGACGTGATGATTAGTGATCAGCAATATGATTTCATGCCGGGAAAGAGCACTACAGATGCGATGTTTGCTCTGAGAGTGTTGATTAAGAAGTACAGAGAAGGTCAGAAGGAGTTGCATTGTGTTTTTGTAGACTTAGAGAAAGCATATGACAGGGTGCCTAGAGAGGAGTTGTGGTATTGTATGAGGCAGTCAGGAGTGTCAGAGAAGTATGTAAGAGTGGTACAGGATATGTGCAAGGGTAGTGTGACAGCGGTGAGGTCTGCAGTGGGAGTGACAGATGTGTTTAAGGTGGAGGTGGGGTTACATCAAGGATCAGCTCTGAGCCCTTTCTTATTTGCAATGGTGATGGACAGGTTGACAGACAAGATCAGACAGGAGTCCCCGTGGACTATGATGTTTGGAGATGACATTGTGATTTGTAGTGAGAGTAGGGAACAGTTGGAGGAGACCCTTGAGAGATGGAGATATGCCCTAGAGAGAAGAAGAATGAAGGTCAGCAGGACTAAGACAGAATATATGTGTGTGAATTAGAGGGAGGATAGAGGAATGGTGAGGATGCAAGGAGTAGACGTGGTGAAGGTTGATGAGTTTAAATACTTAGGATCAGTAGTTCAGAGTAACTGTGAGTGTGCAAGAGAGGTGAAGAAGAGAGTACAGGCAGGATGGAGAAGAGTGTCAGGAGTGATTTGTGACAGACGAGTACCAGTAAGAGTGAAAGGGAAGGTCTACAAAAGGTTAGTGAGACCAGCTATGTTGTATGGGTTGGAGACAGTGGCATTGACAAAAAGGCAGGAGTTTGAGCTGGATGTGGCAGAGTTAAAGATGTTAAGATTTGCACTGGGTGTGACGAGGGTGGAGAGGATTAGGAGTAAGTAGATTAGAGGGTCAGCCCAGGTTGGAAGGTTTGGAGACAAAGCCAGAGATGCAAGATTATGTTGGTTTGGACATGTACTGAGGAGGGATGCAGAGTATATTGGGAAAAAGATGCTAAGCATGAAGCTACCAGGTAACATGAAAAGACGAAGGCCTAAGATATTGTTTATGGATGTGGTGAGAGAGGACATGTAGGTGGTTGGTGTGAGAGAGCAAGATGCAGAGGGCATGATGAAATGGAAACAGATGATCCGCTGTGGCGACCCCTAACGGGAACAGCTGAAAGATGATGATGATAGGGATAGAATTCCATGGTAGGATAGCTAGATATTTAATTGGGAGTGGCAGGAGGTTAGATGTATTGATAGAAAGTGAGTTATGAGTACTATAATGTGTAGGAATACAATTCTGTTATATACTAATTATTTAGTGGAATGATTTAGCTATGGAGTGTAGTTGGTGTGTAATGCTCTGAGTGTAATAGTGTTCTAGTTGAGAAGGTGTTGTAAAATTAGATTCAGTAGTTATTTTTGTTGTTGGGACAGACTAAGGGCAGTTACAGGTTATTGTGATTAATTATAAGAGTAAGTTACTGTATGAAGTAACTGGAGTTAATTGTTAATGGGGATTTTGAAGGAGTAACTTACTGAGGTGGGTCAGGGGGTAGAGTAATGATCTAGCAGGTAGGGTTTAGGTGTACTGTGTCAGGATTGTTAGGAAAAAAAACAATTTTATAGGCTAAATTTGTTTAGTGGGAGGGGCTTGCTCAAAATAAATGGAGTTGGGTGTAGCATACAGAAGCCTAAAATGTTATCACTGACCCATAGTTCAAAGTTGGTTGCCAGGTACTTTTAAACTCCTACACGTTTATTGTATCACTTTTTCCCAGTAAATAGTAATAAATGTTACTTAAAAATAGACTGTAGTAGAATCTGATTAGTGGTTTGGAGGGAGGTAGAGTTTAGAATATTGTTGGCAAGTTTTCAGCGTTGAACTAATTTAGTTAGACAGAAATGGGGGGTGGTGAATATAGGAGAAAACAAGCGGTTGTTGGTCCTGATGGTGTACTTGGTAGATACAGTGATTATTTTAAAAAAAGAGAAGTAATGGTATTCATTTAGCAACAACCTACATTAGTTTTTCTGCTAGGCACTGTATTTATTTGAAGTTCTGCTTGAGGATATTTTTATAGTAGCAGCAAGGCACAGTAGAGATGCAGAGAGGAAATTATGGTTCAGAGGTGAAAATCAACAGTTATTTCTAGAGTATATGACACCAAGGGACTGGACAGCTGCAGTGTTAGTTTAAAATGTTAGTTTTACTGCAACATACATATTTTATATGTCCCAGCTTTATGAACAATATTTCACTTCTTCATAGATGTAATCTTATTGGCTATGACTTTTTATTGTAACAATAATAAAATCTCTTACCTTTCTGGTTATTTGATGGAATTCTAACTTTATGTTCTGTATCGAAAGAATCGTGCTTCCTTAGCTCGTGTGTGAGTTTGCTTCACATGTTCATATTCACTGCTATTTTGAATATTCTTGGAACACAATTCAATGGCAGTCTTGTAGCACTAATGGATCTGTGAATTAGTACACCATTCGGGATTATACCAATTTGTAGTTCAATGCACAGAAGATGTGCTATGCAAGTTGCAACTGTTTTCATCGTCCTACTGTTTGCAGAGATTCAAACAACTCTTCCTAGTACTATCATCATTTTGGGTCAAACTGTCGCTTTAAAACTGCAATAATTTTCTGGTAGCTTTACTCTTTAGGTTTCATTGGCTGAACAAATTACTGTAGTAGCCCATGTATAGAAATACCCATAAAACTGAATGCTTTTGCTATGTGCTTATCTTCATTAATGTTGCTTGCATGAAACATATTCATTTCTCTCTCAATATATAATAACCAAGGCTAGTCCATAGCTACCTTACATTAATCAATTGTTTCCCAAATGAGTCACTTTGAAGCTGCACAAATACTTTTATTAACTTTGTCTCCGTGTTTCCTTTTATACATGCTTTATTGAGAAATATTGCACTCTCTTCATACCCCTGGCTACTGTTGTAACTACTATGCATTTCTCTATTTTTACACAAAGTTTGACTACCTATACGACTGCATACATGGCCTGAGTTGTGGTTAAAAAGGCTCTGTGAACCAGTCCACCAAACTAGTTAACAAAGCAAACTAACAAATGAATAAATAATTTTAGTTTAATTTAATTTATTTTACATGTTAGCAGGTAAGTGAACTGTTTCTTGTAGGAGGGAGCTTTATCAGACATGATCATGGTCATTAGTGAAAAGGCAAGCACAACACAGGCATGGACTGTTTAGCCAATCAACAACCACGTTTGAGAAGTGAAAGGAAACTGGATTAAAACCCAGACACAGACTGGGAGAATATGAAAATTTCCACTAAGGCAATAACTAGTGGTTAGGCTTGTATCCTATTCCTGGATGCAGTGAATCAGACATCTTAGTACTAAACCACCATGCAGTTGCATTAAGAGCAAACAATGAAACTCTACTGTTTTGGTGCATTTTATTGTCTGAACACTGCACTCATGTACAGATGCTTGATATGGTACAAACTGGTACAGTTTTACAGCAATCTAGTGGTACTAGCATTCTGAATAACAAAATCCATATTCTACATGTGGAAATCCACCTGCCGAAAATGATGCATTTAAAGACATGTCAAAACTGTAATATATTATACATTGGTAACTTTATTTAATCCTTAGCCAGTGTAAGAAGTGCATTAGATTTCCAATGAAACACTGTATGGTATACAACAAGTTCCACTAAACACCTACAGTATTCTCAAACTGTAATATATTATATATTGGTAACATTACTTCATCCTTAGCCAGTGTAAGAAGTGCATTAGATTTCCAATGAAACACTGTAAGGTATATAACAAGTCCCACTAAACACCTACAGTATTCTCAAACTGTAATATATTATACATTGGTAACTTTACTTCATCCTTAGCCAGTGTAAAAAGTGCATTAGATTTCCAATGAAACACTGTATGGTATACAACAAGTTCCACTAAACACCTACAGTATTCTCAAACTGTAATATATTATACATTGGTAACTTTACTTCATCCTTAGCCAGTGTAAGAAGTGCATTAGATTTCCAATGAAACACTGTATGGTATACAACAAGTTTCACAAAACACCTACAGTATTCTCAAACTGTAATATATTATACATTGGTAACTTTACTTCATCCTTAGCCAGTGTAAGAAGTGCATTAGATTTCCAATGAAACGGCGTATGGTATACAACAAGTTTGACTAAACAACTACAGTATTCTAAAACTGTAATATATTATACATTGGTAACTTTACTTCATCCTTAGCCAGTGTAAGAAGTGCATTAGATTTCCAATGAAACACTGTATGGTATACAACAAGTCCCACTAAACACCTACAGTATTCTAAAACTGTAATATATTATACATTGGTAACTTTATTTCATCCTTAGCCAGTGTAAGAAGTGCATTAGATTTCCAATGAAACACTGTATGGTATACAACAAGTTCCACTAAACACCTACAGTATTCTAAAACTGTAATATATTATACATTGGTAACTTTACTTCATCCTTAGCCAGTGTAAGAAGTGCATTAGATTTCCAATGAAACACTGTATGGTATACAACAAGTCCCACTAAACACCTACAATATTCTAAAACTGTAATATATTATACATTGGTAACTTTATTCCATCCTTAGCCAGTGTAAGAAGTGCATTAGATTTCCAATGAAACACTGTATGGTATACAACAAGTCCCACTAAACACCTACAGTATTCTCAAACTGTAATATATTATACATTGGTAACTTTACTTCATCCTTAGCCAGTGTAAGAAGTGCATTAGATTTCCAATGAAACACTGTATGGTATACAACAAGTCCCACTAAACACCTAGAGTATTCTAAAACTGTAATATATTACACATTGGTAACATTACTTCATCCTTAGCCAGTGTAAGAAGTGCATTAGATTCCCAATGAAACACTGTATGCTATATAACAAGTCCCACTAAACACCTACAGTATTCCAAAACTGTAATATATTATACATTGGTAACATTACTTCATCCTTAGCCAGTGTAAGAAGTGCATTAGATTTCCAATGAAACACTGTATGGTATACAACAAATCCCACTAAACACCTGCAGTATTCTAAAACTGTAATATATTATACATTAGTAACATTACTTCATCCTTAGCCAGTGTAAGAAGTGCATTAGATTTCCAATGAAACACTGTATGGTATACAACAAGTCCCACTAAACACCTACAGTATTCTCAAACTGTAATATATTATACATTGGTAACATTACTTCATCCTTAGCCAGTGTAAGAAGTGCATTAGATTTCCAATGAAACACTGTATGGTATACAACAAGTCCCACTAAACACCTACAGTATTCTCAAACTGTAATATATTATACATTGGTAACATTACTTCATCCTTAGCCAGTGTAAGAAGTGCATTAGATTTCCAATGAAACACTGTATGGTATACAACAAGTCCCACTAAACACCTACAGTATTCTCAAACTGTAATATATTATACATTGGTAACATTACTTCATCCTTAGCCAGTGTAAGAAGTGCATTAGATTTCCAATGAAACACTGTATGGTATACAACAAGTCCCACTAAACACCTACAGTATTCTCAAACTGTAATATATTATACATTGGTAACTTTATTTCATCCTTAGCCAGTGTAAGAAGTGCATTAGATTTCCAATGAAATACTGTATGGTATACATCAAGTCCCACTAAACACCTACAGTATTCTAAAACTGTAATATATTATACATTGGTAACATTACTTCATCCTTAGCCAGTGTAAGAAGTGCATTAGATTTCCAATGAAACACTGTATGGTATACAACAAGTCCCACTAAACACCTACAGTATTCTCAAACTGTAATATATTATACATTGGTAACTTTATTTCATCCTTAGCCAGTGTAAGAAGTGCATTAGATTTCCAATGAAATACTGTATGGTATACATCAAGTCCCACTAAACACCTACAGTATTCTAAAACTGTAATATATTATACATTAGTAACATTACTTCATCCTTAGCCAGTGTAAGAAGTGCATTAGATTTCCAATGAAACACTGTATGGTATACAACAAGTCCCACTAAACACCTACAGTATTCTCAAACTGTAATATATTATACATTAGTAACATTACTTCATCCTTAGCCAGTGTAAGAAGTGCATTAGATTTCCAATGAAACACTGTATGGTATACAACAAGTCCCACTAAACACCTACAGTATTCTCAAACTGTAATATATTATACATTGGTAACATTACTTCATCCTTAGCCAGTGTAAGAAGTGCATTAGATTTCCAATGAAACACTGTATGGTATACAACAAGTCCCACTAAACACCTACAGTATTCTCAAACTGTAATATATTATACATTGGTAACATTACTTCATCCTTAGCCAGTGTAAGAAGTGCATTAGATTTCCAATGAAACACTGTATGGTATACAACAAGTCCCACTAAACACCTACAGTATTCTCAAACTGTAGTATATTATACATTGGTAACATTAATTCATCCTAAGCCAGTGTAAGAAGTGCATTAGATTTCCAATGAAACACTGTATGGTATATAACAAGTCCCACTAAATACCTACAGTATTCTCAAACTGTAATATATTATACATTGGTAACATTACTTCATCCCTAGCCAGTGTAAGAAGTGCATTAGATTTCCAATGAAACACTGTATGGTATACAACAAGTCCCACTAAACACCTACAGTATTCTCAAACTGTAATATATTATACATTGGTAACATTACTTCATCCTTAGCCAGTGTAAGAAGTGCATTAGATTTCCAATGAAACACTGTATGGTATACAACAAGTCCCACTAAACACCTACAGTATTCTCAAACTGTAATATATTATACATTGGT
Source organism: Protopterus annectens (assembly GCF_019279795.1). Lineage (NCBI taxonomy): Eukaryota > Metazoa > Chordata > Ceratodontiformes > Protopteridae > Protopterus > Protopterus annectens. Next base: position 505,617,721 of record NC_056735.1, on the reverse strand, counting down.
AACATTACTTCATCCTTAGCCAGTGTAAGAAGTGCATTAGATTTCCAATGAAACACTGTATGGTATACAACAAGTCCCACTAAACACCTACAGTATTCTAAAACTGTAATATATTATACATTGGTAACATTACTTCATCCTTAGCCAGTGTAAGAAGTGCATTAGATTTCCAATGAAACACTGTATGGTATACAACAAGTCCCACTAAACACCTACAGTATTCTCAAACTGTAATTTATTATACATTGGTAACTTTACTTCATCCTTAGCCAGTGTAAGAAGTGCATTAGATTTCCAATGAAACACTGTATGGTATACAACAAGTCCCACTAAACACCTACAGTATTCTAAAACTGTAATATATTATACATTGGTAACATTACTTCATCCTTAGCCAGTGTAAGAAGTGCATTAGATTTCCATTGAAATACTGTATGGTATACAACAAGTCCCACTAAACACCTACAGTATTCTCAAACTGTAATATATTATACATTGGTAACTTTACTTCATCCTTAGCCAGTGTAAGAAGTGCATTAGATTTCCAATGAAACACTGTATGATATACAACAAGTCCCACTAAACACGTACAGTATTCTCTTCTTTTGTTGCTTTGACAGTTTAACCACCTGTTGCTGGCTGGTAAATGTCTTCAGTCTCCAAATTTTCCAGTCCTTCGTTATCAGCTTACCCCTACCCTACCCGGATTTGAGGCACCAACTCCCACTGCAACCCTAGCTGGTGGAGCAAGTTAATTTTTTTGAAGATTTGTGAACACAGAGAAATAGTTCCACAACCACAGCTTCATCCTTGTGTTTTCTTTAATGCAGTACTCTAACATTCCCTCGATGTCCAGTGTACAGAGACTATTGCACACATATGTATCAAACCAAGCATGCAGAAAAATCTTATTTGCTGGTCCCTGTAAGTTAACTACCTTGCATCTGGTGTGCCACCCATTGCCCTCTGCTTAAAAGGTATAGAGCTGAGAATGTTCCAATGTTCAAGGAGTAGATGAGCTGGCTTTCAGCAGCTCAAACTAAGATGCCACCCCCCATACACTCACATATGCATGTTTTGCCAGGCCCTCTGAGTTTCCTGGATACTAGTTAATTCTGTGTCATTAGTGGATTGAGTCCAGTGGTACAGAGAGATAAAACTCTGATTACAGCCCCAGCGAACTGAACTGAATTGGATTAGTGACTTAGGCATTTGATGGATCTAGCAGGGAGGATGGGTAATCTTGTCCTGGGGATGAGGGAGACAAGGCAGAGATGGTCATGCAATATAGCAGTTCTACTGAGAAACTGCCATGGTCTATGACTTGGGGTTATGGATGTGTTCGAACTGGCCACCAGTTAGCAGTAGCCTTCATTATGCATGAATACGGGAGCATACATTTGTGATGGGGAATGCTTTGTGAGCTTCTGCTCTGATATGAATCATATGTCTCTCCTCAGGGTGTGGGGAGGATTAGGTAAGCAATATGAAATGTCCTCATGTTAAGGATGCCAGCAAACTGTCCGCAACATTCATGGCTGCCTGAAAGACAGCTGTCCCAGACAGCTCACTCTGATGGATGGGGGGGATAGAAAGAGATGGGTAATACAGTTATGGAAAGATCATATTACTATGAGAACATTTTATAAACATTGGGCTGAATGGTGGTTGACATTTAAGGAAAACATATAACATTTTTTTTACAGTGGCAATATGATATGAGAAAAGCAGAGAAAGAAAAATATATAAGAACATATTGAAAGAAAAATATATAAGAACATATAGTGATGCATTGGAACATTTAAAACATAATGATAGGAAGAACTTTTGACAAAGAAAATGAATTATATGAATGGCATCAGGAAAAATACAAGAATTATTATATAAGCAAAGATAATTTTTGCAAGAAAAAAGAAGCATTGAGCTACGTAAGCAGATTAGTAAAGGAAGGTGGTAGTGTAATAAGAGAAATAAAAAATGTACAAGAAATAGAAGGAACTCAGGAAAATATTATACATGGTGTAGTACCAGGAAAATATTATAGTAGTACCAGGAAAATATTATACATGGTGTAGTACCAGGAAAATATTATATATGGTGTAGTACCAGGAAAATATTATACATGGTGTAGTACCAGGAAAATATTATACATGGTGTAGTACCAGGAAAATATTATACATGGTGTAGTACCAGGAAAATATTATACATGGTGTAGTACCAGGAAAATATTATACATGGTGTAGTACCAGGAAAATATTATATATGGTGTAGTACCAGGAAAATAGTATACATGGTGTAGTACCAGGAAAATATTATACATGGTGTAGTACCAGGAAAATATTATATATGGTGTAGTACCAGGAAAATATTATACATGGTGTAGTACCAGGAAAATATTATACATGGTGTAGTACCAGGAAAATATTATACATGGTGTAGTACCAGGAAAATATCATACATGGTGTAGTACCAGGAAAATATCATACATGGTGTAGTACCAGGAAAATATTATACATGGTGTAGTACCAGGAAAATATTATACATGGTGTAGTACCAGGAAAATATTATACATGGTGTAGTACCAGGAAAATATTATACATGGTGTAGTACCAGGAAAATATCATACATGGTGTAGTACAAGTACAGAACGTTTAAAGAGAAAAGAAGGAAGCATGGAATCATGGGAAGTAAATGTTAACAGAAAAAGAAAATAAAGAGCTGGAAAGGAGATTTCTTTATATGAGCTAGAGAAAGTATTAGGCTAGGAAAATAGACATTTGGCTGCAGGACCAGATGGAAGAGGATATAAAACATATAAAAATTAAGGGACTGGAAAAATCAAATGTTTTTAAAGATATATATGAAGGGTTAAAAGGTTTATATAGAGAGAGAATTATGTAAACACTGTACAGTCTACTGCTGCTTCAAGTAGTCACTTGCACTGTATGATATTATATTACATTGTATCTGTTAGTTGTAGGGCTGTTGGACGTAGTTTGTGTGGTCTTGTTACACTTGAGGTCCAAACTAGCTATTTTACATAAGAAGGTGTTTTTCTGCACCCTTGTGGCAGAAGTGTGCTGACTTAACCTGTCTGAGTTGGGGATAGTTAGTAGAAGGTATATTGTATGCTTCCCTGACTGGTAATTAAATTAAAACTTGTTTTTGTTTGCTCGTATTTAATCCTTGAATTTGCATGGTGCTGCTCTTCATGCAGTGGCAGTTAGCTCTCTCCTGTATAGACGCAAAAACACTGAAGCTCAGTTTTTCCCTAAAGAGCTGTCATTGAAATGCTTCCAAGCTTTTCTGCTGCTCGATGAGCAACTCAGTTGCACACTGACCAGTGTTGCCTTATTGCTCAACCTTCACCTACACAACTACAGGTCCCTCTTGTAGTCTCAGCATTACCAACACGGTTTTATCAAACCAACCCATTTCCTTCCCTAATAAAACATACAGTAAGAGTTTGCTATCATGGACAAGCAGTTTCCCGTCATCTCTCTGGACAGCCTGATAGATATAGGCATCCTGAGGCAATGTTGTAACTGTCTAATGTATACTGATAACCACTTACTCCTGAAACAAATATTATGTGACAGATGTAGTTACACTATGAAATAAGAGGCAAGACTATCACACAAGGACAAATCAAATGCCAAACAGGTTGTCAGCACACACACACACTTCACACACTAAATAAGGACATGACATGTAAACCCACATATGTGGAGGTACTGACTAGTAACTTATCAAAAGACCAGAGGCCTGCAAATGGAAACCACTTACACACACATAACAATACAAAAAACAACCACAGCACATAATAACGCACACACATCAGTGTGTCAACAAATACGCCCATAAGGCATAACACTTCAGAACTTAATGTACTGGTAATAGGTGACTCCACTGTGAGGCACACAAATGTACCCCCCACCAGGTGGGGTAAGGAGCAGGTTACAGTTAGATGACTGTCAGGTGCCAGGATGCATCAAGTCATTTAAGTCACACAACCACAAGTATGGGTATGACTCTGTCATAGACCATGTGGGGGTGAATGACTTGAGATGTAACTCATTGGACTATACAAAGTGAGGCATGACAGAGCTTTCAGATTATGTGTCTCACTCCGGTATAAGCCTAGCCTTAATCAGCAATCTACATTCTTCAAGGATGATGCAACTTCTTCTTCTTCTTCTTTCGGCTTTTTCCCGGTTAGGGGTCACCACAGCAGATCATCTGTCTGCTCATGATTGGCAGTGGAGTTTTACGGTGTCAAGTTGCCAGCCTGGTGCCCAACCTTCCACAGAAGGCACACACATGCACACACTCACACCCAGGGCCAATTTAAAGTGTCCAATCCACCTACTACATGTCTTTGTGATGTGGGAGGAAACCGGAGCACCCGGAGGAATCCCACGCGACCACAGGGAGGACATGCAGACTCCGCACAGAAGGCACCCCAGCCGAGAATCAAACCGGAGAACTTCTTGCTGTGAGGCAGCATGCTAACCACTGCACCACTGTGGCCGCCCTCCAAGGATGATGCAACAATACAAACAATACAAACAAAAATGATTGAATTAACAACTGCTTAGCTTCTGGTATCAGCCCAAGGGGATCCAATATCATTATTGGTAAGACATGGTTTACAGTTCATGCTACTTTGCCAGAGATGGTCTCCACCTGTATCCTTTAGGATTTTGGATACTGGGAAAGTCATTAGCCACCACTATTGTCCCTTTTGTTTGGCAGTGTTAAAATAACTAACCTCCAAACATAACCAAATCCTGTCTAGCTAGGAGTCTAAAAAGGAACAGCACCCCTGGAAGCACCCCTTCCTATGGAAAATGCTGACATCTGTGCAGTCTCTGAGACAAGGTTCAAAGGCACGAAAAGCACCCCAGCTTAATGCATGGCTGCATGGCCTTCCATACATTCAGACCACAAACTGAGCATGAAAGAACCAAAGGATGAAGTGTATCAATCTTCGAGACTGATCATACAATATGACTGTCTTGAGCTACTCCATGTCCAATTAACTATATATAGGCAAAGCCCCCTACCACATCATAGCTAGCTATATGTCCCCCATCATGAAACCAATATCCTGAATAACCACTTAAGCAGTTATATAGAATCTGCTGTACCTGACTGCATTAAAACCAGGTATTGTTGAAAAAACAAGCAACCCTGGTGGACCATTAATATAAACAGCTATACAGCTAGAGAAAGAAACTAATGTCCAAAAACAAGAGGGACCTGGCTCAGCAGAGGAAGGAATCCCACTCTAGTTTAAACAAACAAGTTAGAGATGTTGTCAAGTCCTCCAAAGCTAATTATAAAGCAAAAATTGACACCCTAGGTAAGGATAACCACAAAGCATTCTATAACTGCATCCAAAATCTAAAAAGGAATACCCAGCTATGTGCTGAACTGGTTGTGGGTAGTACCACCCCATATTAACTGGATGTAATAGCCGACCTGACATATTTGGAACAAACCTCACCTCTCTGTCCTCACCAGTCATCTCCTGATGTATACTTGCCCCCATTTCTCAGCCTATTATCTCAAGAGAGCAGGTCATCTTGGTGCTCTCAAATTCAAAATCATGGCATCAATAGAACCAAACGGCATCCAAGGCAGTCTTTTAAACAACTTAAAACATGGCACAGCAGATCCATTTGGATCCTTGTTTAACCATACTCTGCAAATGGGCTATGCTCCAGAGGAATGGAGGACAGCAACAGTAATCACTCTGCACAAAGGGGGACCATCAACCGACTCTGGGAATTATAGGCCCATAAGCTTGACTGTCCTCATCTGCAAAGCCATGGAAAGAATCATTAAGGACCTTATTAAAATGGGATTAGGTAATCTCCAAACACTGGACTGAACCCAGTTCAGATTTGCTAAAGGTAGTTAATGCCTAGTAAACAAAGTTGACTTCTCTGAAAAAGTCACTAGGGCCCTAGATGAAGGAAAGACAGTACATACCATCTATCTTGACCTAGCCACTTGACTAACCAAAGTATTTAACACAACCCCCACTCAGGTGTTATATTGAAACTTACCCAATTGGGAATTAACCTCTACATTACCAGGTGGGTAGCCAGTTGATTCACTGACAGGACACATACTCTCAAAGTGGGTGACTACTTCTAGCAAAAGACCAGTCACCAATAGCATACCACAGAGTTCTGTGCTGGGCCCCTCACTGTTCGCAATTTATTTCTCATAAGTCAAGGCAAACTTGGCCTGTGGCTGAGCAAGTTTGCTGATGATTGAAAATTGGGAGCAATCATTCAGTCCCCCAGTGATGTTAATACACGGCAGACAGGGTTAACTCAGGCAAATGATTGGTGCCAAAGCCAAGGATTAAAGCTCAATGCAAAAAATACATTATTATTCCCTTTGGGAAAGTTGACATCTTTGTTAATTACATTATAGACAGCACCCCTCAAGTGTAGACCCAGTGATACATGATATGGGTACTCAGGTTGATAGCAATCTGAACTTTGACCATTATGCATCCACAGTAGTATAAAAAATCCTTCTATGTGGCACATCTTATAAGTAAAGGCATCACATGTAGATCTAAGGATGTTATAATTCCATTATACTCAGCCCTAATCAGACCAGCAATTGAGTACAATGCACCTTTTTGCATGTACCTCACCAGAAACCTGCAACAACTGTACAGATTACAGGGGTTTCTCACCAAGAAATTACAGGGTACACAAAACAAGTCTTGTTCAGAAAGACTGAAAGCACTGTCACTGTATTCTGTCTCCTATAGGTTGCTAAGGAGTGACCTGCGCCTGGCTTACAGGGCAGTCTCTGACTGGCCCTGATGAAAATGCTACAAATTCATAAATCAAACTGCATGAGGGACACTCGCTCCAGGGATCTTAACCTAGTCTCTAATGTGAACAGGTTATGCTGGAGATAGATACATATCCCAGAGACTGCCACTTACAGTTCACATGAAACAGATCCCCTCCCTGACCCTTTTCAAATGCAACTTAGATGAATGGATGGTTGACCGCAAATTAACTTCTGGTGTGGTGCTCTTGTCCCTCCTGGATAGAGGAAATTGGTATTAACTACCATATAGCCTTACCTCTGCAAACTTCATTCACCTTACCACAGACAATTGGAACAACTCAGGATATATATGGCTAGGCTTGTAGGGGCTATAGGGCCATTAGACTAGCAACCTCCTATGAACCTATAAGAATGGGAAGATTAAATATTACGGACTTAAAATATGAAGAACAAATCTATAGAATTATAGCATTATATGCCTATGTTACTTGCAATGAAAGATAATGTTTATTTAATCAAACTCTACACTATGCAGTGGTAAATGTGAACATGATATTGAGAGGAGACTTTAACTGTGACTTAAGAAGTAATCATAAAAATAAAGGAAATGATGTTAGAGAAATACCAGAAGTTATGAAATGTGGTAAATTAATACTGTGGTATAGAAATTCATGGACTGATAGAAGGGCCATCTACAAATCAGAAACAGGTTATTTTATAATATCAGAAGGACTAATCATAAGGAACAAATAATAAAGTGAAACAGCTTTTATGGATCATTTAGCAATATGGATAGAGTTACAGGAAAATAAGGAATACATAAAGAATAGGCAAAGGAATGAAATGGTTAAATAAAAAAAAATGGGATAAAGAAGGAAAAAATATTAATAACACAGTCATGGAGAGATCATATTCCAATAAGTGAATTCTATAAAAATTGGTCTGAATGCTGGATGAACTGTAAGATTAAATATAAGAACTGTTATTTATGATGGTTATATGATGCAGGAAAATGTATAAAGACAAGGATAAAAGATGCATTGGACAGTTAGAAAATAATGATATCGAGTATTTTGAAAAGGAAATATATATATATATATATATATATATATATTTATATATATATGTGTATATATATATATAGAGAGAGAGAGAGAGAAAATTAAAAAGAGATGTTATTCAAACAAAGATATTTTTACAAGGAAAAAGAGGAGAATGTTTTGTGTATTTAAGTAGACAAGTAAAAAGAAGGTTGTGGTGTAATGAGGGAGAAAAAAATACAAAAGGAGAAATATTCAGAATTCAGGAAAAAATCATGAATTTTGGTGCAGAATATGTGCAAGAGATGTTTAAAGAAGAAAAGAAAGATAATAGAAGGAAAAAAAAAGTTTTCATAAAAGAAAATAAAGAATTTGAAAAGAAGATTCTTTTCTGTGTATTAGATAAAGTATTAAGACGAGTAAATATAGATTCAGCAGCAGATTCAGATGGAATAGGATATGACATGTATAAAAAAATAATGGAATGACAAAAATTAATTTTTAAGCATTTTAAATGAATGGCTAAATAAAGGTCATGTACAAAGAATTATGTAGTGGAATACTTTATTTTTTCCTGGAAGAAAGAAGAAAAAAAATATAATGAAAAACCGGCTGATAGTACAGAACAATAATAAGATTTTGTGAAAACATTACAAAAAAGAATTAAAAAAGATTAGAAGTGTTATGGAACATAGTATATATAATATAAAAGGGAATGGATGTCAAAAATTAATAATAATAATAATAATAATAATAATAATAATAATAATAATAATTAGATTGTCGATTATATTATGGATCTACTTCTAAAGCTTGAAGTTTATAAACTTTGAACTTCAAATGGCTGAGACCAGAAAATCGAAGCTTTGAAACTTCAAAAATGAAATAAGAAAAATAAATAAAAACAAAAAATACTTTTTCTTACATTTTTGCAGGGGGCAAGTCCCCCTGCACCCCCACACCCCTTTGCAAAATAAATATACCAACTCCAAGATTGCACTACAGTGAGTAAAATGGTAAGCATGCCATTCCATGCTGTATGGTGATCTTCATTCAAAATGGTTGCAGTTTCAAAAGTTTGATCTTCTGGTCTCGGCTGTTTGAAGTTTGAAGTTTTGAAACTTTAAGCTTTAAAAGGGATACAATATTATACATAGAGGAGAAAAAGCTAAGCTTATGACAGGGGATCTAAATAAGGCATTTGATACAATAGGACATGGAATCTTGTGGGCAATAATGAAAGAAGTGAGAAAATTAGGAAAGTATATATGTCTGCTTATAGAAATAATAAAGTAAAATTTTTGGTATGTGGTTGGCTAAGTAAAGAGGTACAGATGAGGAGGGCTATGAGGCATGGATATTCAATAAGTTGTGTACTCTTTGCTTTATCTGTTAATGTAACTTTATGTGAAAGAAATGACAAATTGAAAACAGAGTATGTAACTGGTTAGACAGTGAGTGTCTGTGCTTAATGTTCCAGATTGGTCTGGTTGCTATTCAAGGCGTCTAACAGGAAAAGGCTACAACAAGCCAACAGACCCTTGAATCATCTGGCACAAGACTGTGGCTCACCAAACAGGCTGTGCTATGCTTCTTATCTTGGGATTGCTGCTAACATTTTGCTTCTGGAGAGAGAAGAAACAAAGGAGCATTGTATCCCAGCAGAGTGAAGCTGTGATGAGACCACCATTAGTAGTAACCAGGCAGTAGCCAGTCATGTGACTCCCCTCTTTTCATCATTCTTGACAAGCTAATTCTTTGTTTTCAGTAAGTACTGCTTGATTTGTTTCTAACTTCAGAATATTTGCCTAAATATTTCATCCTTAAATTTTCAGGGCCTACATATTAGTTCCCCCTCAAGTGTTTAGCAGTACTCTGTAGACTCAGACACCTTGAGTGACATTCTTCTTGTAAAAGCACAATTGAAATTTCTCCCATACCTAGTTGCACACAGAACAACTAGTTTGCAGTGACAAGCACTGTCCCCATAGTTGCAAACTGGATGTTCCTGGCATTGATTGATATTCTCACTCCAACTGTGTAATCAGTAAAAAAGGGTCTGTTGCCATGGATATGAACTTTTCCAGTGTCTCTGTTACCAGCTTAGTGGATATGGGCATCATGTGGCAATGTAGAAATTGCCTCATGTTTACTGACAACCACTTAATTCTGAAACACACTGATATGCTATGTGAAGGCAAACAACTGGTGTCAGAGCCATGGACTAAAACTAAATGCCAAGAAATTCATAATAGTAGCCTTTGGCAAGTCATCCACCCCTGGTAACTATCATATTGACAATGCAACCCTTAGAGGTGACCCAGTAGTCATGGACTTAGGGATACACATAGATAGTAATCTAGCCTTTGACCATCACGTGTCTACAGTAGTGAGGAAATCATTCTATGTTGCACAGCTTATAAACAAAGGTATGGCATCTAAGTCCAAGGAAGTCATTGTTCCACTGTATTCAGCATTCATCAGACCTATCATTGAGTACAACGCCCCCTTTGGTATGTACCTAACCAGGTATATCTAACAACTGGAATGTCCACAGAAGTTCCTCACTAAAAGAATACAGGGTGCAAGTAAAATGTCCTATGCAGACCGTCTCAAGACCCTATCCCTGTATTCTGTCTCCTACAGGCTTTTGAGGGGAGATCTATGCCAGCCATACAGGGCATTGTCAGACCTCACTCTGATGAACCTCCTGCATATCCACAAAACAAACAGCACCAGAATTATCCATTCTAAAGACTTAAACACTTTCCTGTGATATAAATAGAACCTGCTGGAGAGAAAGGTATGCATCCCAGAGACTACCTCGCCTGTGGAACAGGCTTCCCATCCATGTGAAGTGGAGTTCCTCCCTATCCCAATTCAAGTGCAGCTTGGACAGTTGGATTGGGGACATGAAAGTCATCCTTGGTTTGGCACCTATGTCTCTAATGGAAATGTTTCATCTCCCAAACCCCTGCTAGCACTTATCAAGGGTATCAGAACTTGTTAGATATTTGGGATTTATGGCTAGGCTTAAAAAGGCTCTTGTAGTCATTAGTCTAGTAAGCACCTATGAACCTATAAAGAAAAAGTTTTTGAGGGTATTGAAAAAGTGGATAAGATAAATCTGGATGTAATTAGATATAGCTAATATAAAAACAGAAATAAACAATGTGCTAAAATAATTGATAATATTTATGTTATATGGTTTATAGGGAATGAAAGGATAAAGAAAGTTATATTCAATGGAAAATGGACTTTGGCAGTAGTATTGAACACAATTAGATGGTGGATATGGAAAAAGGAGTGGGGGTCCAATAAAGACAGTCATTTGATATTAAAATAAAAAATATTATAAAAGTGTAATAAGTAAAAGAAGGATATGGAAAATTGTATCTTATAAATATGTAAATATATAAATGTTATAAATCTTAGACTATGTAAATCATCTGTAAATAATGTGTTATTTGTATAAATAAAGGTCTACTTATATTTTTAATAGGTACCATGAGTCTTTACAACCACCTTATCTACAACCACCTCAAGCAGACAGGGCCTCATTTTAACATCTTATCCAAAGGATGGCATTCTCAGAATTGCAGCCTCTCTCATCAAACACATACAGGTTGCTCTATTTTGTGGTAAGGGTAAGGAGCTATCTTTTGGGGATGAGGTGAGGAACCATATTGTTGTTACACTTCTGACAACAAGTTCTTTCAGTTTTCCAACCTGACATCAGAGGAGTATACGGAAATTGGTTGACATTTGGTTGTAGGCATGAGGAGGTATTCTGTATATATTTATGACAGCCTTGAAATATATTACTGTGGCCATTTGCACCTTCATTTTTATTCCAGTTTCATACCACAAAAACAATGTCTGCCTTTCTTTATTTTGGGAGGGGTATCAGTAAGCAGGCACTATTTCCAGATATGATTTATGTAGCTTAATAAACATTTGACTTCTCAATTTATCATCAGCAACTGTTTTGTTGCCTTTGAACATTAATATTTAGACACACTTTTGCTCTTTCTTGAAAGAAAAAAAAAATTTCTTTGCTTACTTCTGATTTTTATTTCAGGCTATCACTGGATGAAAAGGTCAGGAAAATGCTCTAAAATCCACCCACCTCAGAACATGTATAACACTTATTAATTATATAGTTATTACTGTCCAGTGTTGGCCAATTATGATTTGTTGAAAGGATGCAAGAAAATATGAAGTCAAACAAAAGTGTCCTTCCATAGTCACAATTTTTGTTCAGACCATAATTGGATGGAAAGGTTGTTGGAAAAGGTCTAAAATGTACCTACCTCAGTGCAGCTAGAAAAACATGGCTTCTGAAAGAAGGTGAAGAAAAAGGGAAAATGTGAGAAAATTAGATAAAATTAATCTGTATGGTGTGCTGAAGCCAGGATGGAGGGTACTGGGAGATGTGTATATGTATGTGTGTGGGTGGCAGTAGACAACAGGGGTGCCATAAAACTCTTTGTCTAAGGCATAATTTAATCTGAGATGGCCTTGCAAATAGAGTTATTGTAAAGCAACATGACTGTAAGTAAATGTCAGTCCCTGTGAATGTCACTCTTGCTGTGGCACATAGGCCTGCTGTAAGGTAAGAGCACTGTAACTACAGTTAGTCAGCATGGACTACTCCAAAAGCTTTCTAGATTGAACCATAATGTCGCTTAGAAATGATGGAAGCAACAGGATGATACTTAAATGAGTGTCTAGAGGGGCCTCCGACTTGAAACTTCCCTCCAAAATGCTAACACTGACCCTGGGTGTTCAGTATGATCTTTTGTTTGTGTGTGTGTGTCAGTTCAGTGGTTGTGGGACATTTTCTTCATGTGATTGTTTGATTAATTTATGTAAGGAGTCACTATGTTATCTGTGTATGACATGATTGTCAGATTTGGTAGGTCAGCTAGGGGAAGGTTTAGAAACAAGGAGGACAGTGCTGGAGACGGGATAGATCTGTGTGATATTTCTTTAGAGAGTGATATAGTGGGTGAGATTCATGTAGACTGGTGTACATAAATAAATAAATAAAATAAAAATGCACCTCTTTTAACTGCAAAATTTCTGTGGGTAGGAAGCTTTTGAGCCGCAGGAAGGCTTGACTGCTTATTCTGTCCTGGTCTACCATGTGTGAGGCTATAAATACTAAGCCTGCAACATTGCTGCTGTCTGTGTTCTGTAGAATGTCATTTGTAAGGGGACAAAAAGTGGCAAAGGTACTTCCTTATCAGAAGACATGCTTTTTGTGGAATAGTTTTTTCTGGGACTTCAGGTAATTACAAAGCTGGCAGTTAATGATCTTTTCAAATATTTTTCTTAGGGTTATGGTGCTGAGATTAGATAGAGCTCATGTTTTAGAAGAGGCATGTATTGTAAATGATTCTGAAACCTTGTAGAAGAAGATTTTTACAGAAAGTAATAATCAAAGGGTGAAATATTGTATACTGTGAGAGTATCAGAGGAGGATTGTGTCAATGTTTCTATTTATTTTGTTCTAAGAAATTTGAAGTAAAAGTAAGGGGGAGGTTTGGGTGTTTGAACACATTGGAAATGGTAAGAGGCACGTTTACTGGCCCCTTTGACTGAAACAACCATCATTTATACATGTGCTATGGCAGCTACTCATTTGATTGAAGGTATTTACAAAGTTAAAAGCTATATACAAATAATCTACGACTAATAGAAACACTATAGGTAGAGACTATTTCATTAGCATATGCTGGGTTACATCATTCCTCATTTACATCTCATTATTAATACATTTCTATAGGCTCATTCAAGGTCATTGTGCATTTGCATAAATAGTCTCTGTGAATTGCAACTCTGCTGTGATCATTTGCAGACAGCTTAAATAATTTTACAGAAATGCCTATGAATACACTCACAAATACTTTAACTCCACATAAATGAATTAGCATTTAAGTAATAATAATGCTGGTATGTGGTACTGTCAATTGTTTGAAATACAGATACAATGACATTTAATTTTCATTCTCTGATACTGAGTATATTCTTCCTATCATGCAGAAATGTCCTCATTTTAAGGATAACACCAAACTGTGTGCAAATCATGCAGGATTGCTCCAAAAATTATCCAGTATTTTACAATAAGTGTATAACTAACAGAAAGAATTTTCATTATCCTACATATTGCATGTTGTTACTCTCAATAATCTGTTAAAAAGCTATTGTGCACTCTTAGGAAAAGCAAAGGGCTTCTGATCTTTCTGAACAACTATTAGCTTTATGTTTGAGTACTATAGATAGAGCTCAAAGAGACAGTACATGCCATTTAATGACATTCTAAGAGTTAAGCAAAAAAAAAAAAAAACAATTTCTAGCAGATACAGCATCAGTACAATCACAGATAATCATCTGCCTCCTGACTATTAATATCTGTCATCACTGAAATCAAGTATGATAGGGAAAGTAAATGTGATACAATAAAACATTTAAAAAAGTAAATGTGCTGACTCAGTCTTACCTGACATCTTACATTCCATTTCTTTGGTATGTTATTTAATTCCTCAACAGAGGTGGTGCCAAAATGTAGAACCATGCTCTATTGACACTCAAAACAAAAATGATTTGTTGTAATATGGATTCAGTAGTTCTTGTTTGCCAAACATATACTCATACACAACTGGTAAAGCAGCAAAAATAATCACCTGAAAATTGATTACATACTTGTACAAGTGAATTTGGGTTAAATAGCTATCATCCCCTATCTAGATACTGCACAAAGTTGAGCAAGCCAAAGCTTTCGTGTCATGCTGGAGATAGTCAGGATACAAATTCATCACTGTACCATGCTTTAACAAAAACTGGTCTCACTGAACCATTTAATTGACTCAAGTGTTTTGTTGAGAAAAATACGTAATAGAGCACAGTCATGGAAAAGTGGGAGTAAGGAAATTTGTTTCCTTCCCCCCAGAGTTGTGTGATATCAAAGTTAGTATATTTAGAGATGCAGAAGTGTGGGCTGTTTCTGTCACTGGGCTTGTGTCTTGGAAAAATGCACTTTTATCTTAAAGTTAAGGGTCTGCTTTGCCAACTATCTATTTTTGATTGCTGCAGTTTTATGTAATGTAGGCTCTATGATTAGCCACATAACTGAGACAGCCAGGCAAATGCATCCCCAACTTTTCCTAAGTTATTGATTTCTTCATCTGATATTTGTTTTTACAATACCGCATACAGAATTAAATACTATTGCAAGCATAACTGCTGTATTGCTTGCTTAAAAAAGATTTTGATTACTAATAAAGTGGATGAATTGTTCAGTCTTTCTTAAACTGACCATTTGGGAAAGCAACTTGTGAAACTGTTGGCCAATTCAACCTCCTGAATTTCAGCATTAGATTTGGTTAATCATTTGAAGATGACCTAATCATCTCATATATATATATATATCACAAAAAAGAACAACAAAAACCTGACTGGCTGCTTAGTACATGCATAACTACTGTGTCATCTTTCTAGTTTGTACAGTAACAAATCCTTGATTACAGCACCACTCATATCAATACCACTACAAGCAGGAGGAGAGTGTTTTGGTTCCGGTGCCTGTATTATTTTTTTCTGTTACCTGAAAGTAAAGCAACAATAAGATTAAGGGGGTTCCCCAGAGTATTTCAATATTATGGAAAATATTGATCCATGGATTACGCAGCTTCACAGAATGGGCAATATATGCATACAAAAATATTTTATGATTACACACACACACACACACACACACACACACACACACACAAACACATAAATGCACACAAGCACACGCGCACACACACACACACACACACACACACACAGACCCACTCATACAAAATCACACATAATAAAAATGCTAGTAGCACTAACTTCAAAAGCACACAGTATCAAATAGCAACTTCTTTTAATGTGAACTCTTAATGTGACAAGGAGTGCAGAAAAATTGAAAAGAAGAATCAGTTTTAGTCAGGATAGAAGATTACATAGGAAAGTATACCATGTAACAGTAATAAAATACTTTTTACTTTAGCATCCCTAGTTTAAAATGCTATACTCCCATTTCAGCTTGTTATTAACTATGCAGTAAATAATATCTCAAAAGGCAAACATTTGAAACATGGTGCTTTCTGTATTATTTTCACACTGGTGCTTTATTACTTTCATGCAAGTGCTTATCTGTGGTGTACGCCACAACCTATTTAGGTAGACAATTGCTGACAAATCCGTATTTACAATTCTGGCATTAATATATATACATTTTAAACATACAAACAGTAGACTTGGACACAACCTAAAATATAAAACACAAGGCCAGATACATATTTTGATAATGTTCTCATCAAGCTTTCACAAAGTAAACTTGCCACTTTTGTGTCCTCTTCAAATTTACTACATACATACTTGCAGTATCTTCAACAAAATGCTTTGCGTGTGTGTGTGTGTGTGTGTGTGTGTGTGTGTGTGCGCGCGTGCGCTTGTGCATGTGCGTGTCTGTATGTGTGTGTGTGTGTTGTGTGCGTGTGTGTGTAGAATAATGAAAAAATCCTGCTTTATGTCTTTCTGACTCAAAGCCAGAATTAGTACAATTAGAAATTCTGCAGTAATATACACTTGTCTTTAAATGGAGACGGAGACCATAACATATAGTATGCATGGCTGTGACTCCAAAGACAGACCAGTTTATTACGTAATAACAACTGAACATTTTAAATAATAAACTCAGCTGCTGCTGATTAAAATAAATATAGCAACAACAACAATGTGTTCCATCATATTATGTGAAACATTCCTGAAACATTCCCAGATAATTCACAGAAATAATTAATGTGGGGATGTAACACTGAGTGTGCACACAGTAGGATTATAATATATTTTCTGACATTTTAAACATACTATCTGGATTACAAGTTTCTGCAAATGCCTTAATGGTATCTGAAAAATAAGAAATAATTTTCATTCTGTTAGCAGATTTTATGCCTTCCCTAAACTAAAAATAACCTCCTTTTTTCATATAAGCTTACCGATTTGCATGTATACCATTCTGAAATTGTTTGAAAGTTTAATGTAGGTTGGTAGGTAAAGCACAGAACAGTTTATTGAATACATGCTCAAACCCCAGCAAAGCAATTTTCAGCATTTATTAAAGATGATTCATTTTTTGAATTTATAGATAGGTACAAGTTGCTAGACAGCCATACATGCAATCATAAAAACTGTGAAATGAATGTATGTCAGAATTCAAGATACAGCACAATTTATGTCTTTGGAAGAAGACATTTTTGGCAGCTGACTTTTATTTTGAAAACGACTATGTTTTATGTTTTTGGCCAAATAGGATTTGTGTGCATGTGTGGTGCAGTAGGGTCTTCAATATATACATGCATTCAACACACTGAATTTTAAAATGACCTTGGTAATACATTCCAAGTAGAGTAAAAGTCGGTACTGTTCAAAGTGCACATATATCATACAGATACAAGTAAGCGATACAAGCTCTAAACCCATGCAACTATTATTTTTTTTCTATTCAGGCAACTCATAAGGTACCCGGGTTCCTCTATGTGCATAGACGAAAAAAGACTATCATTGGGTAATGTATTAACCATTATTGTTGTAGCCTCTGACAATCAGCAATATTATAGATTTAGTAACTTCCTGACACAGATTTCCTGGTTAACACATTATTTTATGTCAGGAAATGTGTAATTACAATGTAGTTTCCTTTACCGTATATATATATATATATATATATATATATATATATATATATATATATATATATATAAATATATATATATATGTGTATATATATATTTATATATAAAAGAGAGAGAGATGCATGTATAACTCCATCTAGTATTGACTTTGAGTTTGCAATTGTCTACTTGCATATTATGGTATTTCAAGCTACTGTCTTAATCAAACTAATACTCTGAGATAGTCCATGATAAAGGCTTCTGTTGTGCCTGTGTACAGTCTGTCAAGCAAATACACCATTTAAAAATCTGTATTGAAACATGCTGTGCTCCACTGTATCTGTAGCTTATGAGCTAAATTCCATCTTTCTAAATATTTGACTATGACCTAGTCCTGAATAGGTATGAAGCCTTTCCACATCACTGTTTCTGTCCAAGATTACATCATTTTAAGCACTGTTACTTGATTTGTAGCTGTATTTTGGTCAATGCTGTATCTATCCCTAGCATTTTAGCTTAGGCATTTTCACAGCATACATACTTTTGCATTGATTTAAGTAGAATATTAGATTAAATCTACAAAACTATAATCAGCCCATCTCCCAGAAGATTCTATCCTTGGCAGTTAATATGTTAGTATGTGTATACAGTGACAGAAAGATGGAAAGACAAATATTATAGTATTCTGATCATTATATAAACTGTAAAATAAGCCCCTTTCCTGCTGTCTGATTAATGCTGTAAATTGCAGCCATGGACTCATAGATACATTCTTCTGGACAACCTGCATAACTATTGCACAGTATTCATAAACAGCTGCATACAACACAAGATGGTATTGTAAAGTCTGGACAGTTTTCAGGTTTGTTGGTGAAATTATACATGATGAGAAATTAGGAGTATGTAAGATAGTGTGGTAGTTCAAGCCAATATAAAAGCTTCAGAGCCAAATAATGATAGGTTCTATAAGGGACACTTGGAGCACATTTAGCAGCCTTATTTTAGCACTGTTCTAGTTCATGCAGCCTTGATAAATATTGATGCAGAGTGCAGTAGTGTTAGCAGATGAAGAGTAGCGCCAGTGGGCCTTCTTCTAGAGTCTGTCAATACACAGAGTCAAGTTGTTTGGTGGGGAAAATAATGAATTTTGATTTCATAAGCTGTAAGAAGATACATGAGTTCATAGGCATATTTATGCTGAGTTGAAATAATCTTGTTTTAGTGTTTGTAGGGTATCATAGTTTGGGTCAGAACAGATAAATATTGATTTATCAGCATACTGTTCAATAGAAGCACTTTTACTGGCAGTGGAGAGGTTATTGATGAAGATGATAAAGAGTATTGGGCCAAGGATGAATCCCTTGGGGACAAAAGATTAGAAATGATTTGCCATTTGACGGACTGTGATCCATTGAAGAGATAGCTGTGGAACCAGGACAGGGAAAAGTTTGTGAGTCCTAGACTGATAAGATGTTGTATTAGTAGGTGGTGAGGAATGGTGTTGAAAGCTTTTGATCAGTCCACAAAAGAGGTCAGATTCAATGACACTACAGTTTTGTTTTTTAATTACAGTGTTTAAGAAACTGAGAAGGACAGAGTCGATACTATAGTAAAGGTGAAAACTATGTTGTGACTCATAGGGAAGAGACTCCAGTATAAGACATAAACTGGGTTTGGATGGATAAGGATAGCTATGCAATGGCAGCTGTTGAGTGTGGTCGAGGTACCACTTATAGGAAGGAGTATGTAGAATGTTTCCAGATGAGCACTGGATTCTTTGATAGATCAGTTAATTCGAATACAG
The DNA here is from genome assembly GCF_019279795.1 of Protopterus annectens. Taxonomy (NCBI): domain Eukaryota; kingdom Metazoa; phylum Chordata; order Ceratodontiformes; family Protopteridae; genus Protopterus; species Protopterus annectens. The sequence continues at coordinate 505,598,339 of NC_056735.1, read as the reverse complement.
ACTAAGCAGGTAAAATATTCAGGTGGGAAGTTGTCAAGTGTCAGTTTAAGAAGTTGTGATTTTTAAGGTAATGGTAGAAAGAGTTTTTTAATAGAAAGAGTGTTGTTACTTGCTGAGCTGGGGTGTGAGTAGTATGCCAGAGAGGGTTGAGTTATTGAGTAGTGATGAAAGTGATAGTGATTGAATAAACCACATGCTGAATAAGTCAACAGTGTTTTCAGAGACATTTGGATTAGTTTTGGCAGGTGAAGGTTGAGTGGATTGCCAAGAGTGAATAAGCAGGTTTATATTGGACCAGAAAGGTTTGGAGTGGATTGCTATTACTTTGCTCTTGGATATCTGCATAGATTTTTGCCTGGTTTAACATGATATTTAGTGTGAATCCGAAGGTGTTTGTAACGATGGAGGTTTGTTTGATTTTTATTTGATTTTTCAAACTTTTTACTCCTTGTAAGCTGTTTAGTACTTCTACCTATCCAGGGAGCATGACGGGATTTATTTGACTTTGTTCTGAGTGGGGAAAGTTCATTAAGAATATTTATTTATTTAAAATTTGTTTACCAGGAAAGTCGGACTGGACTCAGGTCCATTTTCAGAGGAAGCCCGGGGAGAAAAGCTCCAGCAATAAAAAGACAAACATTATACAAAAGAAAATATTTAGAGAGGTTTTGCTGAATTCAGATATGGCTTCTTCTAGTTTGGGAAATATTACGTTTGATCAGTTAGAGTATTTTAGGCTGAAGATAAAAATATCTTTGCTGATGTCTGCAGGGTTGTGGACTGTGTTGAGAAGATGGTGTTTTTTCCATTTTAATTAACTTTCTAATGGCAAACTGGAGTAGGTGGTCATTTAGAAAGTCTGTATATTGTTGAGAGGAATACATGTTGTTTGGAGAGGAGGTAAGAAAGTAGTTTATAATTACTTTCTTATTGCTGTTTTTGTTGCAGCAAGTGGAAGACAGGATTAGCTGCAAAAATCCATGCAGTTTTACAGCATTTATAGAACTGTTGTAGAGTCAGCAGACACCAAGACAATGGTAAAGTCACCCAGCATTATTTATTACTGTGGAATATTGGATGTGGCCCAGTAGGTCTTTTGTTATATTATTTTTGCCAGGTGGTATATATGTGGCAGTAATGTACAATGATTTTTTTATGGTTATATTTAATGAGTGAAATAAGGATTTCTGCATTGTTAAATTGTATTGAGAATGTCTTAAACATAATAGGAACTCCTCTTGCTTTTTTTTATATTGCATGTCCCGTCCTGTCCTGTAACATTATAACTGGGGGTAGGGGATTAATTCTTTGTCATTTGTTTTTGATTTTTGCAGGTCTCTGTTAGAATGATAATATTATGGTTGTTATGTGTTATCCAGGCTTGAAAATCAGCTAACTTGTTGAGATATTTCTGATGTTTAGGTGGATGATATATAGGGGAAGTAATGTAGAGTATAGTGAGAAGAAGTGTAAGTGTGAGGGGTGGAAGCTGTGTGCATGAAGTGCGTAGAGGCAGTAGGGCTGGGGTTATGGTGAATGTGAACTCTTAGTACTATGTCTTATGGACTGTAATAGTAGGGAGAAATCCATTTGGTTAGGAGCATAAAGTGCTAATTATGATATAGTTGTTTGTGTGCCTGGGTAGTGGATATTGTCAGTTAGTAGATCAGTAGCATAGTTAAGGTAGGGTGTAAGGGGCAAACTGTCCTGGGCTTAGTGTTGGGGTGTGATTGGCCAATCCCAGTATTGCATTTGTAGTCAAACCTAAGCACTGTTTTGCTACGTGTGTGGTCTGGAGCAAGTAGTTTGCTACAGTTTAAAACAAAAAAGGTTTTAAAACTTGAGCTCTATAGCACTCCACGCAGGCAGGGTACAAATTGTATTATCTGTTTGCTACGTTTGTAGCAAAAACAAAATAAGTTGAAGGATGATTGGGGCAGGGCACAGAAATGGGACCTGAATGGCTGGGCAGGAGGGAGGGCGTGTGTGAGTTGTGCATCTGGCCACCTGGTTAGTGTGCCAGTAGAAGGAATGTCCAGTTTTTTCTTTCTTTTTTTCATTCTGATGGAAGAAGTGGGAGGGTTGATTTATTTATTTATTTTTTTGTTCCTGAATTATGCAGTTTACATGGATGTCCTATAACAGCAGAGGTTACATAAGATGAGAGCCTACATTACATTCCAGTAGTGATTTATGGGGTCCTTTTATCACCTGCTCCAGGGCAAGAAAACAATGGAAGATCAAGCACTTAAACACCTTCTTGGTGCTTGTACTTTGAAGACGTAAAAAGATAGATGGGGAGTGTATCAATCAATCAATGCTTTTGTTAGGGAGAAAATAGGTGGGTTAGAAGAGCAAGAATGTTTAATGTTTGAGAGAGATATATAATGCATTACATTTCATAAAGTTTGGCAATGGAACATGTACACTATATGTAACAGAATTGAATGGGATATTATCAAAAAGTGTCCCAAAACAATAGCTATTAGAAAATGTTATGAAGCACTTGAAGAGACATAAATTCACAGGTTTAGAGTGTACAATGCAGAGTCAATCCACGGACCTCAGTCTTCTTGCAAATGCAAACTGTCATAAGGCACGTTTTGCCTGTTTGAGGACAAACCAAGTGATTTACAGGTAGACATCCATTCATTAAAGGTTATCTTAAAGGAAGCAAGTATATCTCTGTGCCTTATATGTAAAGGAAGATTGTTCCAGAGATATGGGGCTGCTAATATTGTATTTCTTATATATTTGTTGATGATGAGTTCGACTGTTTAGTTTGAGTGTTTGTGAAAACTACATGTTTTGTGATGTTATAAGAGAGATCAAGGAGAATTTGGTCCTCAACAGGACAGAATGCTAGTTATAAATCACTTAACAGCAGTCTATAAAAGGGCTGAAATAGACAGAGTATAGAGATAAGCTTCAGGCCTATATTAATAGCCGAGGGTCCTTAATTAGGTGATATTTTTAGTTAGCCACCTGTGTGGTCTTTCTAGGTCTTTGATGTATTTAGATGGATAAATACTAAATGAGGAATTATATTCTATAGTTGGTCTGATGAAGGAAGAGCATACAAGAATGAGAGTTTATTTTGACATGGACTAGATACCTTTAGTTATTAGGTGAACTAGATATATGAATTTTCTGACCAGTGTTGCTACATAGCAGTTCAAGGATAGAGAATTTTGCACAAAGGTACCAAGATGTCTAATAACCAGATTAGTCTGTAATGTGGGAGCTACATATACTATAAACTTCTGTCGAGAGTTACCAAAGGTGCATATTCAATAAACTTCTGACGAGAGTTACCAAAGTTGATAAGGGTGCTACATATACTATAAACTTCTGTTGACAGTTACCAAACATAACAATATGTGGGTGCTGCATATACTTTAAACTTCTGATGAGAGTTACCAAAGGTGACAATGAGTGGATGCTGCATGTTCTATAAACTTCTATTTATTTATTTATTTTATTTTACATTTGTTAACCGGGAGAGTCCAACTGGATATATGTCCATTTTCAGTGGAGACCCGGGGAGAAAAGCTTCAGAGCAGTTAAATTGTTAACATATAAGATAGCGAGTTTAACAAAAGGTATATTTGCCAACATTAACAGGATAAGTTTTTCATATACCTTATAGAAATATAGAACAGCAGGTATAGGACGAAGGCAGAATTGACAACTTACACAAGCCATTTTTACACTTAAGAGAAATTATATGTACAATCGGTTTACTTTTCAGTGGTGAGAGTTTACATTTCCTCATGTAGACAATAAAAAAAAAAAAAAACAGTATATACGCTGGTACTCTAGTTGCTGAAAACAGAGAACAATGAGTCTGATCAGAGTTACCAAAGGTGACAATGTGTGGGTGCTACATATACTATAAACTTCTGACCAGAGTTACCAAAGGTGACAATGTGTGGGTGCTACATATACTATAAACTTCTGACCAGAGTTACCAAAGGTAACAATGTGTGGGTGCTACATATACTATAAACTTCTGACCAGAGTTACCAAAGGTAACAATGTGTGGGTGCTACATATATTATAAACTTCTGACCAGAGTTACCAACGGTGACAATGTGTGGGTGCTACATATACTATAAACTTCTGACCAGAGTTACCAACGGTGACAATGTGTGGGTGCTACATATACTATAAACTTCTGACCAGAGTTACCAACGGTGACAATGTGTGGGTGCTACATATACTATAAACTTCTGACCAGAGTTACCAACGGTGACAATGTGTGGGTGCTACATATACTATAAACTTCTGACCAGAGTTACCAAAGGTAACAATGTGTGGGTGCTACATATACTATAAACTTCTGACCAGAGTTACCAAAGGTAACAATGTGTGGGTGCTACATATACTATAAACTTCTGACCAGAGTTACCAACGGTGACAATGTGTGGGTGCTACATATACTATAAACTTCTGACCAGAGTTACCAAAGGTGACAATGTGTGGGTGCTACATATACTATAAACTTCTGACCAGAGTTACCAAAGGTAACAATGTGTGGGTGCTACATATACTTTAAACTTCTGACCAGAGTTACCAAAGGTGACAATGTGTGGGTGCTACATATGCTATAAACTTCTGACCAGAGTTACCAAAGGTGACAATGTGTGGGTGCTACATATACTATAAACTTCTGACCAGAGTTACCAAAGGTGACAATGTGTGGGTGCTACATATACTATAAACTTCTGACCAGAGTTACCAAAGGTAACAATGTGTGGGTGCTACATATACTATAAACTTCTGACCAGAGTTACCAAAGGTGACAATGTGTGGGTGCTACATATACTATAAACTTCTGACCAGAGTTACCAACGGTGACAATGTGTGGGTGCTACATATACTATAAATGTCTGACCAGAGTTACCAAAGGTGACAATGTGTGGGAGCTACATATACTATAAACTTCTGACCAGAGTTACCAACGGTGACAATGTGTGGGTGCTACATATACTATAAACTTCTGACCAGAGTTACCAACGGTGACAATGTGTGGGTGCTACATATACTATAAATGTCTGACCAGAGTTACCAAAGGTGACAATGTGTGGGTGCTACATATACTATAAACTTCTGACCAGAGTTACCAAAGGTGACAATGTGTGGGTGCTACATATATTATAAACTTCTGACCAGAGTTACCAACGGTGACAATGTGTGGGTGCTACATATACTATAAACTTCTGACCAGAGTTACCAAAGGTGACAATGTGTGGGTGCTACATATACTATAAACTTCTGACCAGAGTTACCAAAGGTAACAATGTGTGGGTGCTACATATACTATAAACTTCTGACCAGAGTTACCAACGGTGACAATGTGTGGGTGCTACATATACTATAAACTTCTGACCAGAGTTACCAATGGTGACAATGTGTGGGTGCTACATATATTATAAACTTCTGACCAGAGTTACCAACGGTGACAATGTGTGGGTGCTACATATACTATAAACTTCTGACCAGAGTTACCAAAGGTGACAAAGTGTGGGTGCTACATATACTATAAATGTCTGACCAGAGTTACCAAAGGTAACAATGTGTGGGTGCTACATATACTATAAACTTCTGACCAGAGTTACCAACGGTGACAATGTGTGGGTGCTACATATACTATAAACTTCTGACCAGAGTTACCAAAGGTGACAAAGTGTGGGTGCTACATATACTATAAATGTCTGACCAGAGTTACCAAAGGTGACAATGTGTGGGAGCTACATATACTATAAACTTCTGACCAGAGTTACCAACGGTGACATTGTGTGGGTGCTACATATACTATAAATGTCTGACCAGAGTTACCAAAGGTGACAATGTGTGGGTGCTACATATACTATAAACTTCTGACCAGAGTTACCAACGGTGACAATGTGTGGGTGCTACATATACTATAAACTTCTGACCAGAGTTACCAACGGTGACAATGTGTGGGTGCTACATATACTTTAAACTTCTGACCAGAGTTACCAACGGTGACAATGTGTGGGTGCTACATATACTATAAACTTCTGACCAGAGTTACCAAAGGTGACAATGTGTGGGTGCTACATATACTATAAACTTCTGACCAGAGTTACCAATGGTGACAATGTGTGGGTGCTACATATATTATAAACTTCTGACCAGAGTTACCAAAGGTGACAATGTGTGGGTGCTACATATACTATAAACTTCTGACCAGAGTTACCAAAGGTAACAATGTGTGGGTGCTACATATACTTTAAACTTCTGACCAGAGTTACCAACGGTGACAATGTGTGGGTGCTACTATAAACTTCTGACCAGAGTTACCAAAGGTGACAATGTGTGGGTGCTACATATACTATAAACTTCTGACCAGAGTTACCAACGGTGACAATGTGTGGGTGCTACATATACTATAAACTTCTGACCAGAGTTACCAACGGTGACAATGTGTGGGTGCTACATATACTATAAACTTCTGACCAGAGTTACCAACGGTGACAATGTGTGGGTGCTACATATACTATAAACTTCTGACCAGAGTTACCAAAGGTGACACTGTGTGGGTGCTACATATACTATAAACTTCTGACCAGAGTTACCAACGGTGACAATGTGTGGGTGCTACATATACTATAAACTTCTGACCAGAGTTACCAAAGGTGACAATGTGTGGGTGCTACATATATTATAAACTTCTGACCAGAGTTACCAACGGTGACAATGTGTGGGTGCTACATATACTATAAACTTCTGACCAGAGTTACTAAAGGTGATAATGTGTGGGTGCTACATATACTATAAACGTCTGAGCAGAGTTACCAAAGGTGACAATGTGTGGGTGCTACATATACTATAAACTTCTGACCAGAGTTACCAATGGTGACAATGTGTGGGTGCTACATATATTATAAACTTCTGACCAGAGTTACCAACGGTGACAATGTGTGGGTGCTACATATACTATAAACTTCTGACCAGAGTTACCAAAGGTGACAATGTGTGGGTGCTACATATACTATAAACTTCTGTTGACAGTTACCAAAGATGACAATGTTATACTTTCTTGCTTTTAATTTAAACACATTTATAGTAGACCATTGCTTTGTATGGTTTAGCCCTTGTTGTAGTAACATACTGTCTTGTGCTAAGTGAACAAGAACCCCCAGCTTGCACTTATCAATAAATTTAGATAGACATACATCTGGGTTCATGGTTTTGAGAGCTAAGAAATAGATTCTGAAAAGTACTGGTTCAAGTACCTGCCTTCAAGAATGCCAGAAGTCATGTCTTTGCTTTCTGAAGTAACATAAGCTACTTTATCTACATGGGCCCTGTTAGTCAGACAGTGTGCTATCTGTCTTACACCTCAAGGGTCAAATTTAGGCTTTTAAGGTTGTTTATAATTTCAGGATGAGGAATAGTGTTAAAGGCTTTGGTCAGATACACTGTATGAACTGCATAGCTGCTGTCTGCAGGCTTCAGTGACATTCTTAAAGAAGTTTTCTAATTTAAGTGGACATGCTCCTTTTTGAAAAAAAAATATATATATATATATATATATATATATATATATATATTCCTGCACATCTAGAGCAATAATGTTTGTTTATGTTTGGGGTCATGAAATCAGCTGCAATATGTTCCATGGCTTTGCAAATTAGGCTTGTTAGGCAGATGGGTCTATAGCTTCTGAGGTGTGAGGTGATGCCCCCCCGTTGATATGCATAGCAATAGCTGCTTTGCAAACTTCAGCAGCAATCCCAGTGGACTATGTTTAAGGTGAGAAGCTTTAGTATTAGAGTAGAGAGAGCATGTTTGGTGATGTTAATTAAGCTGCTAGCTATATTGTTCAAGACCATAGTAGTGGTATTCTTAAGTTTATAGAGTCCAGTTAAGATACTTTCCATGATAATAATCATGGGGGGAGGGTTCATTGACTACTTCCATCATGAAGCTGGAACTAAATCTATTTGTCATAATAATATCTTGTAGGGCTGACATTCCTACCATAGTACTAACTGAGATAGATTTTCCGCATACCCTCTTATTTATATTTCTGGTCAAGCATTCATTGTTTACTTGAAACAGCACTATATATTTTAAGACATTTTTTAAGTGGGGTGCTCTGCTGTGCTGAATATATGGTTTGTACATGATTAAACTTTATTGTGTGAAGTCCTGAGATTGTGCTCCCATGGATTCTAAAGGGTCTGCATTTCTTTAGTAAGAATACACCTCTGTGCATTAATAGAGAGAGGAACTGGTCACCTTTCCTTTAAACACAGCATGTCTACCATGGACTATTGCTTTGCAGAGTGATCTGAAAGAGTACTTGGAGATCGCCATGTGGCTTTTCTTATGGAAAGCTCATTTCTCTAAATGTTTAATCATCTGCCTCCTTGTAAAAAGAACTAGATATGCATTAATCCTTATTTTCTAATTTAAGGCCAAAGTAATGTTTGTGAAAATGTCTACACGTCCCATAATCTATGAATGTACAGTCTACTTTAGTTGTGCTAACTTATAAAAATATGTTTTATGATTTTTTGTGTATTAGTTCTTTTCATGTTTGTTACAACCACATTTGTCAAAATCTGTTCTCAAGGGAAGATAAATTCCCAGCTCTGACTAGATATGCAAAGCCAACCACCTATTCTTAGCTTTTACAAACAAGGTATTTACAATATCCTATATGGAATTTATATGATGTCATGCATGTTAATGTTCATGCTTCTTTGCAACAGAATGTAGAGTGCAGGAAAGTGATGTGAATCGGGAGGGTATGTATGATGACTTCAGAGATGGATAGGGAATGTTCAATGGTGTAACATCCCAACCACATTTGAATCAGAATGTTGTGCACCTGTCATTATTTGGTGGGCAGTTGTCACCCATCTATTGCTCAGTATGGCTTAAGCTGGACTTTTTGTCTTGTTGGATTTTTGTAAAGGCCTGGAATACATCCTTTGCTGCCTGGAGGACTGTTGTGATGACACAGTTTAGATGGACAGAATGCTTTAAAAGGAGAAGGTTTTCTAAGAAAAATACCTGTATTGGGCTCTATCTGTATTGAGCAGTTAAAGTTAGATTTTATATGACATGTTGGCACCTTATTTTGTTTCTAAATTATACAGTTCTCTGGGAAATGCTGATAATTTTATATTTCAGTTGTCTAATTATAAGAAGAGTGGTCTAATGTACAACAAATGGCCACAGCAGAGTCATCCCCCTGCAGCTGAAGCAAATTGCTAACCTGTCGTGGTGGCAAAGGCTGTTTGCTTAACTTTTTTTCTTTTTGTGGCGTGAAGAAACTGATACAGAATGATAACAGTTATTATCTTCCACAAGCTTGATAAAACATACTTTGGTGATGTCATTTACTCAGTTCAAGGGATTTCATTATGATAGTAATCCCCTGTGGAGTTGGAAACTAGCTGCTGTGATATGAAGACATGCTGGCATTGTGGATGAGATAATGCCTCTTATTTTCCCATGGTTTGGGAGTGCCCTAATTCTAATGAGTTATGCTGTAACACCCATGCTGCAGTGTCCTTTGCTCCTAGAGTAGCCATTCACCACTTATCAGAGGCCAGAATTGAGATAGAGTAGTAACGGTTCATGATGTCTTATGCAAGTATCATTGAAAATATATACCTTGATCTTTCACTTTAGGAAAATTTGTTTCAGGGGATTATTAATAAGGAACTACACAATTAATGGAAAAAGCTAAAGGGAGACAAAATAAAAATTATGATTTTTACATTATGTTTAACAAATACTGAAGCATTTTTATTTTATTGGTATAAATACATTTAACATGTTGTTCATACATCTTTCAATGTCTGTCTCATTTTGGTTTATTTCTGCTGTTGGCAAAACCTTCATATAATGTGGCTTAAATTTTCAGTCAAAAGAAAAGCATGCATCCAATGGGAGAAGTACAAGATTGCTAGTATACTTTTTTCTGAAACAATTTGGAATACGTTATGTGGCCATGTTTTATGACAATCAGAAATCTTTGGTGTACACATTCAATAAAGAGGCTGTAATTAATGAGCAGACATATGGATAACTGACCTACCCATGGACATGTGATCAAATTTAAAGAATCATTGATCTAGTGTGGTAGGGCAGTGTATGTGTGTGTGTGTGTGTGTGTGTGTGTGTGTGTGTCTGTTCACATACATGGAGTGATAGTTGGAATGGTTGTCAACCAGTAGTTACTTAATATCAGATGTGCTTGCATTATATCCCCTATCCTTTTTTTCATGTCCCTTGCGAAATTATTGATTTTCTGGTAAATTACTAGGGATTACAGTCTGTCAACAGTTTCAAACTTCTTATTGTTCAAAAAATGTGTGTTGAAGCAAATTTGTTCTGTTAACTTTTTAAGCGAATTAGAGTGATATTTAGAAATTATCCCTGATTTTGGCCCTTTGTTCCACTAATATTTTTGGCTTTGTCCCGAATTATTGAGCAAAGCTGAGAGGTACAGCTTACATGCATATGTGTATGTATGTATTAATATATATATATATATATATATATATATATATATATATATATATGTTTTTCCTTATTTCGGGTCATTACATAAAATTATTTTAATAGCATATTTCTTTCATAAAATAAAATAAAAGGATTAGGCTTAGAAGATCTACCTGTGGAGTATTAGACATGTTACAATTTTTACATATAAGCTTACATGTTGTTAAGTGCTTTGGTCCTTAACATGGCACAATAATAAATGTACTATTTGTTTCATCAAAGAACAAGGAGGTCATAACATCCCTGTACTCCTCCCTTATCAGACCCATTATTGAGTACAATGCCCCCTTCGGCATGAACCTTACGAAGCAGCACATGCAGCAGTTGGAGGGGCCACAATGGTTCCTGACCAGGAAAATCCAGGGTCTCAAACACCTATCCTATACAGATAGGCTAAAAGCCCTGTCCCTCTACTCAGTCTCATACAGACTGCACTGAGGTGACCTGTGTTTGGCATACAAGGCCATTTCAGACCCAGCCTTGATGGAGTTGCTGCATATCCATAAGACAAACTCCACTCGTGCAACCCGCACACAAGGCCTTAACCTAATAGAACTTGTAAGTGGGATAGATTTGTGTCCCAAAGACTCCCCCATCTGTGGAACAGACTCCCTCTCCATGTAAAGCAGAGTACCTCTCTAAGAGGAACCTGGACAACTGGATTGGAAACAGAAAATCTACCCCTGGGATCCCACCTATGTCCTTGCTAGACAGGGGAAACAGGTGCTAACTCTGAGGGAACATGGGCGCTTATAAGGGCCTCTGGGCCAATAGCCTAGTATCATCCTATGAACCTATGAATCTATGTTTGAACGTATGATTTTCTTTATGACAGGAAGGGAACGCATGAGTGTGTGTGTGTGTGTGTGTGTGTGTGTGTGTGTGTGTGTGTGTGTGTGTGTGTGTGTGTGTGTGTGTGTCTGCATGTGAATGTGTGTGTGTGTGTGTGTGTGTGTGTGTGTGTGTGTGTGTGTGTGTGTGTGTGTGTGTGTGTGTGTGTGTGTGTGTGTGCCCATGTTACTTTTAAATGTAGGGTATTCCACCTGTGTGACAAAGTTGGCAACTTGTGCTACTAGGAAATAAGGCTCCCCCTTTGCAGCCCTCCACATAAAAAATACTAGCTTATACACTAATTTAGGCTGTAAGGCATTGTGGGTTTAGTCTTTCATGAAATCATGACAGGACTTTTTAGCTTCAAGGAAATTCTCAATGGGCTGTCGTTATCAACAAAATAAATTGCAAAAATAACACCCTTTTTACATAGGAAAGAATGGTTTTCTTTTTCTTGAATGATGTGCACTGGGTGAATGGGCAGGTTTACTGAAACAGATGAGCTGCTACACCCAGATTAATACCCCATTCATCATGATATAATTACTTTAACAGAAGATATTAAACATACTGCAGGTGGACAAGTGATATGTATTTTTGTGTGTTTTTATTGCTACATTAAATTGCATTTGTGATTCTCTTGAGAGAAGGCAGTTTTGTTTGTTTCAAGAATGGTACAGTAGCTCTATGACTAGCTGAAAGTATTTCAAAGACTGGAACTTGTCATTGACCTCCAATATCACAGGAATGGACTTTGTGTGGGTATTTGGGTTTCTTATTTTCCTAGTGAATCACTTTAAATTCTGCAACGTGGTATTACTTAGCATCACATGTCCATGTCAGTGACTGTTTGAAATGGTGAGAGCATGACTTTGACCTAAAAATAAAAAGAATACAGTTGAACATTCAATGGCTATAGCAATAGACTGTTAAGTATGAGAATACAGCAGATGTTGTTCAGCAGCTTGCTAGCATAGTGGTACTGATCCTTACCTAGTAAAGGCAGTACTGTGGCCTAGATGCACGAGGTCCATTACTTTGCTTTTAGTTGCATTGCCTTCCCTTTCCTGTTTGATGTTATGATCACCCAGCATTGTTTACGTCTATATGTTAGTTGGATGGATGTTGGAGTGTATGTGGTTGGTTGTTTATTTATTTATTTATTTATTCATTCACTTCTTGGGTTTAGTAAGTGGATGGATACCGGTGTTTGTGCTTATTTATTTATTTGTTTACTCAGATTTTTGTATCAGTATTTGTTTGGTAATTTTTAAGTATTCTTGTGGTGGTTTTACTGTTTTTAAGTATTCTTGTGGAGGTTTTGCTGTTTCAGTATGCTGATGTAGCCAACACCTGCTGATTTTACAATATACTGATGCAGCCTTTTGTATTCTCACTTTCGTATGTCAATGTTATGCTCTTGTCATTTCAGATAGTCACTGACAAGGATGAGAGAAACTGCACAATGGGTGAATGAATGAGTGGGGGTGGAATAGATTGTTAAGTTTCTGTACCATAACTTGTTTTTACTTAAGAAAGTATACTACAATGTGTCTTTCAGAAACACAATGGACTGCACCATATTTATGTAAAAGTGCTTGTTGCAAATTGAAAAGCAGTTACTGGTAGGTCTAGATTGATATAATCAGGAAACCATATTCTCTAAACATTGGTTTTTGGCTCCTTTGTTCCAATAAACTAAACAAGTTAGTCAGTATAAGCTTTTTTTGTGGTGATGTATGAAACTGTTAATTCCCATGAATGGACTCTACCTAAAATAGCTAATAAACCTTCTGTGGTCTTTGCTTCAGGCAGTTTTGCATATTATTATTATTATTATTACTGCACAGCATTTTGACTGGCAACCTTATAATTCTGCAGACTATAAGAAGGTATTTAATTAAAATATGAGATTTAAGTTGTTGCTTTGTAAAATAATAGTACTAATGTAAAACATTTTTGACTAGTGTTCCAACAAAAAGGCTAGAACAATTTGACTAGTTACATTCATTACTGGTTATCTAGTCAATTGACAAAGAAATTGAAATACAAATAGATTCTTAGTGTATGTTTGGGCTGTGAACAAAAATATTAATTATTTCAAAGTTTCAGTTATGAAAAAGTGATATTAAAAAACTGTGCCTGCATTTCTAATTAGATGTGCTAATAAAATATAGTTTATGTACCAGGTCGTAATTAGGTTTTTAATGCATTGTCTCCCACATTACTATATTTTCTTTGGTTGATAAAGTTATATGATACAGAAAATTATTCTCTTAGCTGACATAAACTGAATTTATATAATAGTGGTGTGAAAGAGTATATAACATGCCTTCTGTATTTTCACTTGCTCTTCAGACTGTTTCTCTTTCAGTCACTGTTACTCATTCAGTTTGCATATCCTTTTAGCTCTGACATTATATTGAGGAAACTCTTGTTCAGATTCCATCTTTTACATTAGAATTAACAACTATCCTAACTTACAGTTGTTCAGTCCCACTGATTTACCAGACATCTGTATTCTGCCAACAGCAGCACTGTGCAAGTGTGCTATACTTCAGCCGATGGAAATCTTTTACAATTGATTGAAAACTACCTGAAATCATTCAGCATTCGGAGCTGCAGTGTAGGGTAATTTTTCTTGTGTGTCACATATGGCATCCATGAGATTGTTTATTTAAATGCCATGCACTGAAGCCTCAAAAATTGATATAAAGTAAGGTCAGAGGGGTTTTGCTTATGTTGAGAAAAAAAATCTGTTTGTACAAACATGTTTTGTCATGTTACATTACTGAGCAAATATAAAATCTTGAAAAGCAAGGGGAAATGCTAGCGGGACTGACTACAGTTAAGGCTTTTTATTGCACTCTTTTACAATGGATTATTTTTATAAAATGGACCTTTCGTGACTGGCTGTTGCTTTGCTGATTGGTAGCTACCCAGCATTGTACACAGATAACACATCATATGCACAAAATAGACATAATCAGTATAAGTGGGTATAGTGAAAATTGATCAGCTATATCAAACCTATCCTAGGGTAGTGAGCACATCTTAATATAATAGCAACTTATTCCCCTGAACTATCTGCATTGTTTGTGGTAGTTTTTGTATTTGTACATTATATAGTGTTTGTACTGTATTGTTTGATTATATGTGTCTAAGTTACTTTACAACAATATGAGTGGTGACAAAAATAATGTTTCAAAACATTATTTTGTTTTCTACAGCATGATTTACTCAGTTATTATGACATTGGCTTTGAAATGGTTTTCTGTTTTGTATACAATACTCACATTTTGAAGTTCAAGGCTGAATGTAATACAATATTCCTTTCCTTCTTTCTTGTTTTGTCTTTTTTTCCTTATGAGTTTGCTTGATTTGGATTATTTATCTTAGACTAGCTCAAAGCGAAGACTATCTGAGAGTTAGTATCAGGGTAACCAAGTAACATGGGATTCTGCAATAAATTTGAGTCAAACAACTTCAAAAAAAGAGTTCTTTTAAAGTCTTAGCAAAGTAAGACAGCAGCAATTTTGAAGGCAATTGTAAAATTTTTATTTTTCAGAAGGCTCCTATGTAGCCTCTACAACTTAATCAGAAACATTTCATCTCTACTTCATCTCCTTTTTCTCTTTCTGGCATGGAGACTGACAGTTTTCATGCATTACGATTCATTATCTATTTTAAGCAGAAAGCATTCTGTCATGGTGATGTGCACACAGTGGTTAGGAATGAAGCCAGATTCAAACTGGCCCACCCTTGGTTTCAGGCTGAACTTTAATCGAGGGCTCATCAACTACAGCTTTTATCAATTTGTGCAAATAAGACACATGAACGTTTAGTGAGCCACGGTAGTTTCTTGGCATGTTAGCTATAGAGATTACTACAGTTTCTATCCTATAACTGTGTTGTTGCCAATGAAGTATCATGTTTTAGGAAATAATAAGCCACTATAGCCCTGCCAAGCTAATAACCAAATATAGTTTCCAACATTTGTGGGTATAATTTTAGGCTGTCTTAAAGCATTTACTTCTAGCAAATAATTCTTGAAAATAAGATGCAGTCCCATATGCTTGGCCTTGTTTGGATCTGTTGTTGCAGTATGTTATTTAGCTGGTTTCAGTCCAGCAGCCAAAGTCCCAGCAAAACAGTAAACTCTTTCAGATCTTTTAACTCCTCAAACCCACATGGGGATACTTTTCATTTCTAGCAAAAGGATGATTTTCATTTTTTTTTTGTAAAATTTGGGAAATGCTTTAATATTTTGATATTCTGAAAATGCTTTGGAAATTTATTGGTGTGACTAAAATGTGGCACTAAAAGTGAAACAGATGACAGAATGAATAAACATCAGTGGATTGGTTAGAATTCAGGGACTTTCTGAAAGATTTTATACAGAGAAACACAAGGCTTGATAGTCAGTTATGCTGAAAGTAAAGTTATTGAATGCCACATGTATAAACTTCTGTACAGGCAGGCATTCTAAGTACAGACAGCTGTCACTAAATGGAAGAAAAAGAGCTCTGATTAGAAAATTGATGGAAAGTATAATTTACTGTGTGTGGGGGTGGGGGGTTGAGGCTGGGTTGGTGCCATTCTGCATATGTAGCTGTATCTGCAACAATGAGTTTGGATGAATTTCCCAGGATATATATGACAACCATACCTTTCAACAGTCCATATTTTTACAGAATGTCCAGATTTTTACCTTGTATTTTTGGTCTTTTCCTCATAAAACTTTTGTCTTTCTGACAGGTCATTGAGGAATGAAGTTACTAAATAATGACAGACATTTGAGTTACAAACTTTGTTTAGTTCAGAAAATACATGCTAACACGACATAAAACATGTTATTGTAGTACCCTACTAAGTTTATAAAAGCAATACTTACAATCTGTCCCTATTTTGGGGCCTTTGACCCCCCCCCCATTAATTTGGCTTTGTCCAGATTTCTTGTGCTAAGAGGTTGAGAGGTGTGATGACTACTGCAATGGAAATTTCTTGCTTTTCACCAAACAGGTGGTAACCTGAACTGATTGTATTAAGTAAAGGGTTGCAGAGTACACATGATTTCTATGAGGGTTGTGTAAGAGGTTCTTCTCTACCATATAAATACAAATAAACCCATTGTTTCTACTACTATTATTATTATTGTTATTTTTACTATCATACCACTCAACTATCCAGATTTTTGCAGAATGTCTAGATTTTTTCCACATAATTTTGGTCTGTTCCTCATAACATTTGTGGTTTTCTGGCAAATCACTGAGGTCTGAAGTCAATAAATAATGCCATACAATTCAGTTTCAGTCTTCAGATATGTCAGAAAATGCATGTCAATACAAAATCTGTTATTTTGTCATCTTTCTATGTTTAAAAGAGAAATGTTTAAAATCTGTCCCTATTTTTCGGTCTTTGCCCCCCCCCCCCCCCAATTACTTTAGGCTTTGTCCAGATTTCTTGTACCAAGAGGTTGAGAGTTATGGTTACTATTATTATTATTATACCAATAGCATTTTACCCATTTTATTCAGCTTAAATGACATTAACCAAATTTTTTTTAGAAAAAGTCAAAGTATTCAGTGGTTTTGAATTACAAAAACACCTGAGATGATTACTGCAACTGGATCTGGAGGTAAGTATATCACAGATGATATGCTTCATTCTATTCCAGGAGCTGTAGTTAAACCAGGCAACGTATGTAATGTTGTCCAGCATCAAATCAGTGATACTCCAAAAAAAAAAAAAAAAAAAAAAAAAAAAAAAAGCTTAATTGAGGATTTTTGCCACTTTTGTTGATCAGGTAATCTGCATGTTGTCACTGTGGGCAGGGCTGATACAAGCTGGAAATTATACTTCAATTAAATGCCTGTATTTTTATTACTTTGTAAGACGTACATTTTGCATATTAAGTAGCAGAAGGAAAAAATAATGATTAATACTGTTATGCTTTACTTAGCTTGCTTTGAAGTAGTCATGTAAATTTCCTTTAACAGAAACACTAATTAGACCAGACCATTAAAATGTTCCCACAATCTTCTTCATTTACAGGGATTGTGTGTTGCAACACTTTTTTCTTTCCACAATTAAGTTAAAACAATGCAGCTACAAGAGGAAAGGTTATGGCCAAAAGAGAAGACTTATTTGCATTACAGAAAAGCAACTTAAGCAACAGTAGCATACTAATTTTTTTGCTATCTGATTTCCTACTTTGATGCTATTTGATCCATAATTACTTTTGAATATGCTGGGAAGAAATCCTTTCACTAGATTGCTAACATTTTACCCTTTCTGTCCCAGATTGATCTTCTATTGTGAAATCACTTCAGTATTGTTTTGCAATGAAATCTCATTCCTAGTTACAAGTCACATTAATTAGGCCGGTATTCACTGTCCGGAGCTTTGCATTTTCATAGCAGTAATCTGTGAAGAGTGGCACTAAGTGAATATGCAAAACCTGGACTCACAGGATAAGTACATAAATTCAGAAGCCTTTTTATAAATACACCTCCCTTTTGCAAAAGTGTAATATGCTTAAGGCATAAGTGATAGGGGAGCACCTAATATGCAGATAAGTGGATCAGTTGGACTTATAAAGATGAATCCATAATCAGCTCATTTGTATACCAATTATGTAAATGGCCCTGAATTTACATCAGTAAGCAACACTTTTACAGAGGAATATGGAGATATGAGGAGAAGGGAAAGGTTTTTATTTGGTGTCACTGTCGGGTGACTGGTGTCACATTGTGCATACATGGGCAGACTGCCAAAGGGGTCATTGGGGGAAATGTTTCATTTTCATGTCAAGGACATGCTTGTGCCTACATATGCAGACTACTGAAGGGGATGTTCAGGAAAATGTTTCATTTTGGTGCTTGTGCATACTTGGACTTATTGCTGAAGGGATCAATGGGAGAAGTGATTTGTTTTGGTGTTTGTGCATACTTTGAGATACTGTTGAAGGGATCATTTTGGAGCTTGCGCATACTTGGACAAATTGTTGCAGGGATTGGTGGAGAAATGCTTCATTTTGGTGCTTTCTTGAAACCAATAACCAAAAGAGGGTCTGTGCAATAAAAAAACAAGAACCAAATTAAATCTCAGAATAGTGACCCACTCTGCAGAACAGCTAAACTGTAATAACGGCACCAATAGAGGCAGCCAGTTAAGAAAAATACACTTTTAAAGAGATGTTGAACGCTTTCATCTTTCTATGTCCAGACTTCATCAGAACAAACTTAATTCACAAGGTTCCATTTAAATAGGCACATAAATTGATTGTCTTGAATTAAGTTAATTAAAAAATTCCATATGTAAATTTACTGGGTGAATTTTAAAGGGAAATGGATAATAATACAGTAAAAATAAAATATTTATTAATGCTGTAATATAAAAAATATTAAAATACATTTTTTTCTTTTTATTCTATTATTAGTTCATAGTCTATCAGTCATTAATTTCAAAACAGACCAACTGAAATACAATCATTTAACCCTAATTCAATAATTGCCACTACAGCTCCTGATATTCACTTTGGGTTTCCCATGCCCCTCTGAGGAGGTCCAATGGAACACCCTTTAAAACAAAAAAGAAAACAAACTACTCATCTCACATATTTTCTTGAATTTAGCCAAAGAATTTTTATCACATCCCCTATTTATATCATATATGTGTTTGTATATCCGTTTTCTCAGTGGTCTCCCAGTTTTAATAAAATGCTGGGCTTCCATCACAAATAGCAAGGTAAATTACCCCCTTACTATCGCAATTAAAACATGTTTGAACTGTGAGTTGTTTATTACATGCCTCAAGGTAATGTTCGGACTTATTAAATATATAAGGTAGTGACTACATGAACCACATTTAAAGGTTCCAACCTTGGTTTCGTTGGTGGTGAGAATTTTGACCTGTTCTACTAAGTACTTAATTTTTTTATTTCTTTATATACCACTACTGGGGGTTTTAAAAAGAGGGCAAGGTGTTTGGCATTTCCCTAAATTTCTCCCCATATTTTAAAATAATATTTTTAACAATTTGACTGTAAATGTTATATTCCAAGCATAATGCTGTACTAAAATCAACATTATTCACTTCATCTATGTACTTGCCAAATAGGGCAAGTACATAGATGAAGGGTAAAACTACAACCACCCTGCTACTGGCCCCATGAAGTGCTCAGTGTCTCTCCAACCTAACACCACTCTAAATAATCGGCTGCAATAACACCTTTATCTTTAACCAGACTGGTGGATACATTGTTATATAAAAAGCGCAGTCCAGGTCTGGACTGTCTGCAAACACAAACAGCCAAAGTTAACTTTGAGTATGTGTCTACCTGTTTGAGCTAATATTCATTATGCCCTGGAGAGCACTCTGCTTTGGCTTGTAAGCAGCCCCCTCCCCCCCACACACACACACACACACTCTTCTTCCATTTCTCTTTTATTCCCTTCTGTTAGCAGATAGTATCCATAACTGATCAAATACTGTGTGTGTTTGTTAATTTAAATGAGAGCACGGTAGCCTACAGATACAAGGTTATGCTGTTTTCCCATCTGATAAATGGTTAAGAAATGACTTACAGCTTCACAGCAGTTTTTCATCAATTCTGATTCTTTTTCTTAAACACAAACTTGCCTTTGCTTGGATCTTGGCTCATTAGCAGCAGTACAAAAGAACTTCCAGCCCACATTCTTGATTCCTCCTCCCTCTTCCCTGTTTATTACCTTACACTAGTCCCAAAGTTAATAAATTTTACCTGTGTCAGGCACCATTTTTAATTTTACATAGCTGGACTAGGTCTAAAGCACTAATACCTCCCTTCCAATCAATATCTTAGAAAACCTTTATTACCTTATTTGGTTTACTAAGTCCCTTACTACCCATTAAAGAGTACCCCAGTGGAAAACTGCTCAAGAAAGCTTAATGCTTTGTGTGGGCTCTTGAACACTAAGTGTCTTACCAGTGCATAAAAGTGAAATTTACTCTCATAGCCATAAAACTATAAAATGCAAAAAACGCAACTCTGTAGACCAAATTGTTATAAAAAGTAGAAGAACCTAATACAAAGTTACAAAAAACCCTACCTTTAGCTTCAGTGCACTCACCCAGTATACACAGACCCTTACTACCTTGTGGTCCAGTTCAGACCTGCCCCACTCACCCTCGCTGCACTTGGCCTTGCTCCACACCCCACCCTGCCCCAATTCTCACCCGCCTCACCCCTCTATCCTATCTTAAATAGTTTAAATTGGGGAAAAGTCAACCTCAATAATCCCAATGTTACTTGCAATGAAACCAATTAAAATACTACAACTATACTCTCTGCTACCCTTTCTGCATGTCCCATATCTTCTTACTGCCTATGAATATACATACCCAGGTTTCCACTACCCAAAAGGCCAATCCTCCACCTATATAGCTACACACAAGCTTGAACACTTAATACATCCCCACCCATCTAACTCCTTACTAACTAGGTGTCAGCATCCCATTAGAACAAGATATGCTAACCCTAAAACCAAAAGATACCAAAGTCTATTAATTAAAATCTGGAAGCTCACAATCAGATTACAATGCAATCTGACAATGGATGGAGATATCCACCCAAATCCTGGCCCATCTTCATCCACTGGCTCTAGTTCCTTTACTAACTGTTCCACTACTACACAAATCCTAGACAAACCCCCAAACTCACTCTTGATCAGTCACCTAAATATCAGAAGTGTAAACAATAAGATTCAACACCTACATGCCCTCTTAGATGCTCTTTCCCCAGACATACTATGTCTAACTGAAACCTGTATAAAATCTTCTACTTCAGGTACCAGGTCCTAAGGCTTGATCGAACCAATAGGAAGGGAGGTGGGGTAGCTGTTCTGTACAAATCCATGCTTGAAGTGTCCAGTAATGCCCTGCAAACATCTTTATTTGGCAATGCTGAAATGCTTATCACTAAGCTCCACATTAATAAGAACAAATGTATAAATCTCATCTGTTTGTATATTCCCCTAGGCAATAACATAAATACCCTCGAAGATATCCTACATTGGTCATATGGCAACTACCTCTAAGAAACCATTGTACTTGGGGACTTCAGCATAGACTGGAACATGTGTTCCTCAGAACCCCCCACTCACCACATAAACCTTTATGGATTTTCACAGGTCGTATCCTCCCCCACTAGGATCAGTAAACCCAACAATAAAGTAAGTATTCTGGACTGGATTCTTGTTAACACCCATCCCCTCAAATACAAGAGTGGGGCCTTGCCTGATGATGTAAGTGATCACCTCCTCACCTATTTAATCAGGCAAAAAGCTGATATCCGCAACAGTCCATTTTTAAAACAGTAAGGAACAATAAGAATTTCAACTGCACGAATTTCCAAAATGAACTCAAATCTTGCAATTGGTCAGTTCTGAAAAAATTAGCACTTTAATACCAAATTCCTATCCATCCTTGACACCCATGCACCAGCATGGACTATTAGAACCAAAACAGAAGTTGCTCCTTGGCTCTCAAAAGAAACCAGCCAAAAAATGCTACTTAGAAATAGGGCTTGGGCCACTTCACGGACCACAAAAAACCCTGTAGATCAACTTAGATACAGACAGTTAAGAAATGAAACAAAAAAATCCACCACATTAGACAAGAAAAACTATTACTGTCATCTATAAGAAAAACACCAAAACAAGCCACAAAAGGTTTGGGTAGGTATAAACAAACTCTTTAGTTCAGGACAATCCTCCACTCCTGCCCCTTGGATTTTAACCAAAAATCACCAGAAGAAATTGCCAAAACCTTTAACAGCTTCTTTACAACAACCATCCAGAACCTAGCTAACTAATTATCCTCCAGATGCCCATATTCTCCAGCCACGACACCCAGCTCCCAACTCTCCTTTAAGTTCAAAACAGTTTGCACATCTTTTGTCCGAAAATTACTTAAGAAACTAAAGCCTACCACCCTGTCTGCTGATCTACTCCCTGCAGAATATCTACAAAAAGCTGCAGATGCCATAGCATACCCCATTACTATCCTGATCAATAGAACTATAACTGAAACGTCCATCCCCCTCCGTCTGGAAGATATCCCATATCATCCCACTCCATAAAGGGGGCAGCTCTACTGACCTGTCAAACTATAGACCCATAGCTATTCTGTCACCCTTGGCTAAAATTATGGAAAAATGCATCCATAATCAACTCCTGAACTATCTTATCCATAATAATCTTCTAGCCAACACCCACCATGGCATTAGACCACTCCATAGTACAACCTCAGCCCTCCTGTCCTTCTCTAATGTAATTAACCAACACCGAAACAATAATAAACTTTCCTCTGCTATCTTTCTTGATATTTCAAAAGCCTTTGATATGGTAAACCACCAAATACTCATAAACACTTTGAGATCCATCTCCCTAGAGGACCAGGCCATCCAGTGGTTTCAATCCTATCTCAGTGGTAGACAACAGGCTGTCCTATGGCAGAGCAAACTATCCACCATTTTTTACCCATCACCCTCGGAGTACCCCAAGGCTCCATACTACGTCCACTATTATTTTCCATTTTCATCAATGATTTGTATAAGGTCATCCCAAATGCAACATGCATTCAATACATGAATGACTCCACTTTAGTATGCTCTGACACTTCACCTACAGAGTTGCAGATTCTATCTCAGAATGCTTTTAACACAGTTGAAAATTGACTCCTTAACCGTCGTCTCATGTTAAATCCTAATAAAACCAAACTGCTGCTTTTTCCCCCCACTTGCAGGTCTACCTCTACGACCTTTACATTAAAATCCAACAACAGCACCATTATTTCCCCAGATTCCTCAACCAAAAACTTAGGAGTTATAATAGATAATAACCTTAAGTCTGAGCTGCATATCAATAAAACTATTAAAACAGCTAATAAAAAACTTGGCTGACTATGTAGGATCAAGCCCTTTCTTTTGACCACCAAATTGCCACTGTGGTCAGAAAGTCCTTCTATGTGGCACATCTCATTACTAAGGGTTTTGCATCCAGGAAGAAAGCAGTCATTGTCTTCCTCTACTCTTCCCTCATTAGGCCAATCATTAAGTACAATGCCTCATTTGGCATGTACCTCGCTAGACACCTGCAACAACTGGAGAGGCCGCAAAAGTACCTCACAAAGTGGATCCTAGGCCTTAAACACGTGTCCTATATAGACAGACTCAAAAAACTCCAACTATTCTCTGTCTCATATTGCCTGCTTAGAGGCGATCTCTGTTTGGCTTACAAAGCCATGCCTGACCCAGCTCTGTTAGAAATGCTACATCTAAAGAAATCCCAATCCCTCCGCACCTCAGTCTCCTGAGAACTCAACCGCATTACCACAATCAACAGAATGTGCTGGAGGGACAGGTTCATAACCCAGAGACTGCCCATGCTATGGAATAGACTTACCACACATGTCAAACAGAGCACCTCACTGGCCTTCAAGAGAAATCTTGATGAGTAGATGGGAAATAGAAAATTCACTCAGGGGATCACTCCAGTGGCTCTACTCAATAGAGACACTGGGAACTAGGGTCGGGTCGCATGATGCCAGGGTAATCCTATGGGCTACTCTTGTAAAGGCTCCAGGGCCATTAGCCTAGTACACATCTATGAACCTATCTGTACCATTATTTCTTAAATTTTCATTAAATGTCACCTCACGAGAAATAAATTTATATCTGTACCCAAAATTATTGTAATTAGAGGTCATCCTTGCTGCTCTAATAAGTTGGCCTTTTACAATGTTACACTTTAAAAATATAGGAAGTTCCCCAGAAAAATGCAAGTAAGAGTTTAAAAAGTATCATTTCTATGTATCTTGCTCTTGTAACATTTATTTTCACAATCTTTAATAATGTGTACATCCAGAGTTACTCTGTATCTTGTGAGTGAATGTTAAGAAAGAGATGGTTTGTTGAATATATTCAGTAAATTGTAAAAAATTCTCATTTGACCCTGTCCAAAGAATGCATATATCATTAATAAACCAAGTATAGAGTAGACAGTACTTAAAATAGGGGGAATTTAAAGCAAAAGTACACTCCCAAGTTAGAAGTACTAGGTTAGCAAAAATGGGAGCACATACCACCCCCATTGCAACCCCACTGGTTTGCTTAAAGTATTTGCCTTCAAAGTGTACATAGTTGTTATTTAAAATAAGTTCCATAAACTTGGTAATGAGCCATATGTCCTTAATATTCATAAATTCACAAGAAACATAAAGCTTGTTCAAACCATTCAATAATTATAGAGTGAGCTATCATTGAAAATAAATCTGTATCATCTAGGGTGACCAACAAGACATACTAGTCCTGCTTAAATGCTCCAGAAAGTCCCTAAATCTTTCAGTATATGGATTTTATAATCATAAAACTTTTTAAGTTTTCTATTCACAAAAGCTGCTAGGGAATGAGGTTTTAAACCAGTGGCAGCTATAATCAAGTGTAAATGTGGGTTAACTAATTATTTGTGCACTTTAAGTATACCAAATATAGAGGATATCCTGCTTTTATCAATCTTAAGAAAGTCATGCAGGTCTTTGTCTATAACATTTGTGCTAGTAAATCATCGATAAACAATGTTAACCTAATTTTTAGATAATGGAGAATATCTTCGTGCCTCATGTAACATGCTGAGTATTTTACCTGTATATTCATCATATCCATAAGTACCAGGCCACCCCATTTATCTGGTTTCATCACACTTATAGTTTTATTTTGAATTAATTTTTTGAAAACTTTCTTTCTCTTAAAGATAGCAGTAGCCAAGTTACCACTATTATGCTGATATAACAAATCCAGATTAACTTTGCGTAAAAAGTAACTTGAAATCAGTAAGGATCCTGCTAATATTAAAGGAAGGGGTAGGTACAAATGAGAAACAGTTTTTGAAGATAGAAGAATATGTACTAATAAGTTCTAGTTGAGTATAGTTGTAAACTTTAAAATTGTCTTGTTCATAAGTAATACCATCAGGGTACTCAAAAATATCAGAATTTGTCTCGAAAATTATTTCTTTCCCTTGTACCTCTTCTCCCACCCCCTCTTCCTCTTTGTTTTCCTACAAACTGTGGGGACTGGCTCAGATAGCCTCCTTCCACTTGTCAAGATCGGTAATTCTGTATTCGATGAGAACGTCTTAACGGGGGAAACTCTAAACAGTCTTGGAAATTAATTTCATTATTTTCTTCTACTACGGGGAAATTAATATTATCATCAGGATAATCAGGACTATCATCATGGTGTAATTCAGGGGTGTTCTATAGGTTTTAGAGACTGAAAGACCTTTTAAAGGTTATACCTTATTATGCAAATAATCTTTTCTGTCTCTTTCCAGTTTCAAAACCTTTCTCCTTTTAGAAACATTAATCTTCTCATCCACTCTTGCAAGCACTGAATAATATTCCTTTTGATTACCTTACAGGGTATACATTAAGTAATTGGTGATAATATCATTAAACAATTTTGACAGCAAAAATCCATTCTTCTTAATCATAACCCTCATTAATTTGAACCTCCACCTATCAAACATACTCATTAATTCATGGTGAAAAACATTCCCTATTCCAATGCTTTTCAGATATTTAAACACACTTAACCCCTTAGGCACCTGTTTCCTGCATAAACATTCCCTAAGGATGGTGTTATCCAACATAATATTACAATATTTATACAATTTATCTTGCAATTGTTTCAATATATCAAAATAATAGCCCAAATGCTCCAAAGAGTTCTGTACCTCTAGGCTAATGTCTGAGTTAAGCCAGTTACCAAAATCCACTCATTGCTGGGAGATAGCAGCAGTTCTGGATTCCATATAGTTTAAAGCTGTACTGGAGGGGGGCAATATTCTTAAATCCATCCTGTTTCAACCAGTGTCTCTTACCACTAGGATCAGTACCATTGAGAAGCATGCCATAAACCTCCTGATTATAGGGCAAAGTACAAGAAACTGACATATTGGTAGCTTGAGTGCCACTAGTTCCATCAAATTGGGTGAGCAGTTCCACCAGCCATGTAAGCCCTCCTATCATCATATTGTGCAGATCCATTCTCTCCACAACCAGTCTCATCTCCATAAAGAAAATATGTAGATAAATAGACTGGGTTGTCCCATAATATGCAAACCCTATAACCAAAACATGGTCTGTGCTCATGCATACTTGGACAATCTGCTGGAGGGATCAGTGGGGAAATGCTTTATTTTGGTGCTTGTGCATACTTGTACAAACTACTGAGGGATTTGTTGGGAAAATGTTTTGCGTTGATGCTTGTGCATACTTGAACATAATGCTAAAGCTATCGGTTGGGAAAGTGTTTCATTTTGGTGCTTGTGCATACTTCGACATGCTACTAAAGGGATCGGTGGAGAAGTGTTTCATTTTGGTGCTTGTGCATACTTCGACATGCTACTAAAGGGATCGGTGGAGAAGTGTTTCATTTTGGTGCTTGTGCATACTTGGACATACTACTAAAGGGATCGGTGGAGAAGTGTTTCATTTTGGTGTTTGTGCAATAATTGGACATAAAATCAGCAAATATAAAACTGAAATAATCCGAGCAGGATAAGGTAAAATGAAAACACACACCACAAATAAATAACTTTACTTTTTAAAAAATGCTGAATACATAAAAACCTAAGAGGTTAAAATGTTATGATATTTAAATATTAAACATAATAAATTCTTAGTGAATATTTGTTTACACATAAAATGGGCATCTGCAATATTAATCTTAATTAATATTAGTTTGTGAAAGTAAAGCTATTTATTTGTGGTAACATAAAGTTAGATTGATATGTTTAAAAATGAACTTTGTATAGTAATGTATATAAATGTATTCATGCATTTATGTATTTTTAGATTTGGGTATGTTTTTTGTAAAAGGCTTTTTAAATGCATTTTTTAACATGAGTAATTGACTATGTAATTGAATAATTGAATTTGGAGCCTAATATAAAAGCATTGTAAATTTAATGCTTTTTGTCTGAAGAAGGGGAGGCATTGACTTCTCCGAAAGCGCTTATTAAATCTGTTTTCATTTTACCTTATCCTGCCCAGATTATTTCAGTTTTATACTTGCTGATTTTTCATTTAAACAGTTTGTTGTCCTGTGTTTTGCAATAATTGGACATGTTGTTGAAGAGATCAGTGAAGGAAGTTCTTCATTTTGGTGCTTGTGCATTCTTGGACAAACTACTTTAGAGGTGGATGGTGGCAAGTGTGTATTTTGCAACTCTGATATAAAACATGAAGTTCTGCCTTTAACTAGGGATGTACAGTCCATGTGGATATGGACTGAGAGATGCCTCCAGGTGCATCTGCAATTAACTCCTACTGATACCTCTAGGCATCAAATGTTGCTTGTTCATATTTGCATCAATAATTCCAAAGCCATGCTATGGACAAGGTTTTAAAATATTTCATCTTAAAGGTTATACAATAGCAAACTCAACTGCATTACTATTTCACCTCTGTCTAGTGCAGGTAAATAGACATATTAATGGATATATTTTTGAAGTGAAGGATAGTTTTTGCTGTTGTTCTGAGGGCATTGTTTATGCCCTCAGATGTCCATGTAAAAAATACTATATAGGGGAAAATAAAAGATCTTTCAAGACTAGAATTTTAGAACATATTGGGGATTTAGCTAAAAACAAAAAAGAAAGAGCTATAGTGCCCAATTTCAATGTGAAACATGCAGCCAAAAGTGATGGCATAAAATGCACTGTTTTAGAACAAATTATAGTATATTATGATGAAGGGCAGCCACGGTGGTGCAGTGGATAGCATTGTCACCTCACAGCAAGAGGTTCTCCGGTTCGATCCTTGGCTGGGGTGTCTTCTGTGTGGAGTCTGCATGTCCTCCCTGTGGTCACGTGGGTTTCCTCCGGGTGCTCCGGTTTCCTCCCACATCCCAAAGACATGCAGTAGGTGGATTGGACACTCTAAATTGGCCCTAGGTGTGAGTGCGTGTGTGTGTGTGCCTTCTGTGGAAGGTTGGGCACCGGGCTGGCAACTCGACACAGTAAAACTCCACTGCCAATCATGAGTGGACAGGTGATCTGCTGTGGTGACCCCTAACTGGGAAAAGCCGAAAGAAGAAGAAGAAGAAAGTATATTATGATGAAATTGATCTTAAAAACAAATTATTAACAAAAGAATCAATTTATATTTTAAAATTTGATACTATGTCACCCAAAGGGTTGAATAATGAACTCAACTGGAGATGTTTTATTTTATTTAATTTTATGAATGAATTGAATTGTGATGTAATTAGAGTAAATTGTTTAATTATTTGACTGATGTATGTATTTAGGCAGGTTGTGATTTGAGAATGTTATATTCCTTGAAGACTTGTAAGAGCTAAGACATCAGAGCATTTTATTAAACAAATTTTGCTGTTGGTAAACTAGCTGGTGGTTTTATTCGTGTTTTGGATTTCTTATTGTGTGGTGCTGCTAAATAGATGTTAACTGTTGTTTTTATGATATTAATTTATATAGAAATAATTTTCACATTTTTCTAAATATCTCAACAACCAAGTAATGCAGACAGAACTCCATAGCTTCATATGAAAGCTCTCAGTTAGATAAATAAAATGCTCCTGACAGTATGTATGGATCTTGAGTAGTTGCTGAGATATTGTAAGTTGTTTACAAAATATTACAAACGTAATAATTACTGAGGTTACTGTGACTTATAAAATTTGGTTTAAGACCTAGAAACTAAAGAATACCACCACTATAAAAATAATTTGTGCTGAAGAGTTTGCGATTTATACTGCCTTCATAATCCTTATCGTTCCAGAGATATGAACATTTATTTGAAATGTGAGGACATAATTTGATTCTGTCCAAAGGCTTAGGCTCTGCCCATTAGAAATTACAGTGCAAACTTCCTGAGCTCCATTGGAGTGAATGAGATAAATTACAAGAACACCACATTAGCATACACTACCTTACAAAATGTCTTGCTTGCATCTCAATGCACGTAAGAACTTTCGTATTGTTATAAATGGCCTCTACGAATCTCTCCTTTGCTATGCTCATTCGTAAACATCATGGTTACCACTAATGCATTTGTGCAAATGACTAGGAATACTGGCCTTAGTTTTATTTTTGCTCATGTGATTTTTTTCCCCTACCCCTTTGTTTTCTGTCTAGTCCATTTACATAATATGGCAACTAATGTCCATACTCCATTCTGTATTTGCTAATTATGGGTATTCTTTTGAGCCAAGCTCTAGATGTAGTTTTTTTTTTTTTTTTTTTTTTTTTTTTTTTGACAATCTTGAAAAAAATGCAGTAGATTTGCATTCATAGTAGTTTTCCTGAATGGCCTCTACAGCAAATAAGGTACACGACTGGATTATAGTAAGCTTTTTCTCTTGTTACTTTAGTGATGTTGCAGTAGCTGAAAGATTCCAAAATTAAATTAGTTAACACCAAACTAATCTTTACTATTCCCTAAACTAATGGGGAAGTAAGCAGTATCTAAGTATTTTGATAACATATATCGAAAATAATAATACATGTATCTCTAAGGGTTCATTGCATCATTTTAAGTTGTATGGTAAATGGAAACTATACTACTCTGTGTTTTTCATTGCTCACCATTATAAATTATTTTAGTTTTGTAACATATCCTATTTATGGATTATTTCTGTTAATTTTATATACAAAATCTAATTAACTAATTCAGTGTATTTGTGTATTTTAAAGAACTAAGGTTATTATATTTTCAAAAGTCTAAATTGGGATATAAGAGGTATAGAGAAAATTACCATAGGACATTAACAAGAGTATGAGAATCATGGATGGTGGCAGTTGACAAACTTAAATTTTTTTCATTCAGTCTTTGAAATTGTATTCATTCATTTATTCTTGTAAACCATTTAACTATGCAGCAGTGACCAGAGTCTATCTTAGTATTTAGTGAGGGGAAATACATACAAACTAATCCTGGATGCTTCTCTCTCTGTTTCTCTCTCTCTCTCACACACACACACACACACACACACACACACACACACACCAAATGGCACGCACACCTATGGACAATTTGAGAGATTGCCATTTCATCAAGGGCACGTCTTTTTGATGTGATAGGAAAGAAAACCACACAGTAAAAATTGACATGGACATTGGAAGGATGTGCAAACATTACACTAAAGGTTTCCAAGCCGAGAGGAAACTTTGAGTATAAAGCAGTGGGAGGCAGCAGCGCTAACATACAAGAGCATGCCATGCCCTCCCCACACATACTAAGTTTACCCATAAAAAGTAGAATTTGTGAACCCTTCCTGTGCATGTCTTTACATTTACTTCTGGTCAACTGAAGAAAAATCAGTTGGAGATACAGATCACCCCATGTCAGTTGCCCCTGTCTAAGACACTACTAATAGTGCAGTATTCCACTCTGTTTCTGTTCATATCACATACAGTATATACTTTTAATATGAACATTAATTCATGTGTCACACAACTCCATAGATTAAATCAATTATCCTACTGGGGGACGAAACTTAAACTCTCAAGCTTTGACTGACCGAGCCTCAACTTGCCGATGAATGCAATTACTCAATAGGAAATCAGTGTTGGTGAGTTGTGCAGTAAGTGATTCTCTTTTTGGGGACTGTCCCCTTTCTTTGATTTGGTGCCACCATGGGCCCGGTATATATAATTTTGGGGTGATGGGGGATTCCCACCTCATGTCAGGAGATGTGAAGGGGCTTGCACCCCCCCCCCCACAAAACACTTAAAAATATATTTTTTGGCAAGATGTTTTTGACAAATGCAGTTCAGGGATTCTGATATTCATTGCATTTGCTTTTCTCCACTCATAGTGGAAGCAAACACATCAGATGAGCAACACAGAGCACCACAGTAATAAATAATGTTTACCATAAATAAAGATAAGCATTCAAAGGTCACAGTAAAAACGGCAATGTTAAATACAAAAAGGCAGCCATTTTGTAGAATTTTTAAACGTACATAGTGGCATGTCATGAAGAAACCTAGCAACCTGCAGTGATGCAGTGTGTTGCTTTTCTCAAATCAGTTTTGGGTGTTACCACTGTCCAAAACTGCGGCATACTCCATTAATCAGGACTGAAATCTTTGCTCATGTTAGCTGTCCAAGTGTGACCACTAGCATTTTGTGAAAAATAAATGATACAATGAGTTCTCTACAAACATAGCTACTGTATAAGAAGTTACTTGCTGTGGCTTCCCATTAATAGCACTTGAGCAGCCAACCCAGAGACTACTTCTCAAACACAGAACCTGAGGGAGAACTTATCTCTTTGCAAATCCATTATACTGGTATCACACAAATATAACGCCTTACTGGAAATGCTTATGAAAATACCACAGCTGCTCAGTAAAGAGCTAGGATACAATAAAACAAAAATCAGTATCAGGAAGTCATAAATTTAGTATTAAATTGGAAAGACTTGAAAAAAAAACTGGACTTTTAATATCTCCACGTACATAGCTAGTTACTAGGCTTGCAGTCCAAGGAACATTAAAAGTCCTCCTTTTTTCAAGCCTTTCTGATTTAATGCTAAATGTATGGCCCCCTGATGTTGATTTTTGTTTTATTGTATCTTAGCTCTTTACTTTACTAGGTGAACAGTCTACAAAAAAATACAAGCCTAGCCAATAACCCATATTCAAACGTTCCTTCCATCCTTAAAGAGGGGATAAGAAAGGATAGACCAAGGTAGAATTTGACATCTCTCATCCACGTATCTAGATTTACATTTAAGGTGGCATGGATGCTACTCAGAAATGTAGTAGACATTTGTTGCAGAGATGGATAATACATGAAACTATCATGCCAATGTTTCTTAGTTGTCTGCTGATGAAGGTTTATTTCTTTTATAGTGGTATTTGAGTAATCATTTGTTCTGTGAAGCAACAGAAGGTCAAATGGGTTGGATTTTTTATGACTTCAAAGGCAAGATGTAGATCCCCATGAAGGTATATATAAAAAACTGAGCACAGAGAGAAAAGTGCTTGTCTATTATGATAACTAAGATTTTTGAGGCCACTTATCTTTTTAGCTTAGTTAGGAATCTCTGAGGTCTCTTAAGTTGAGTGATATGTTTAGACAAATTCATGCCAAAAGGGATATTCTATTCAGTAATTATTTTTGATAATATTTCTTAAGTCGAAGTAAGATGTCTTCAGATCTTGAGCAGATGCCTTTGTAGATTAGATGAGCCAGATAGAAGGCTTCTGCAACTATGGCTTTGACATGATAGTCAAAAGATAACAAATGATTAACAACAGTTCCTAGGTCTCTTGCAAGAGTGTCTGACTGGAGTAGCGTGCCCCCTTTATAGTATGGGAAATGTTTGTTTACTAACATTAACCATACTACATTTTTTTCACATGTAAATTAGACCATGTCCCTACACCAGTTTGTAACATAATCTAACCCATGTTGGAGAAAGTGGTTTTCAGTGGAAACTCCAATAACAACCAATTTCCAGTTGTTTATCAACTTAGATAACCATAAACCCTGAGTGTTGGCCTGACGGTCTGAGAAACAGATGTTGTATCAGACATGGTTCAGCACTAAGCACTGTGGTACACCAATGGTAACATTTTTGCTTTTAAAAGTGGCACCTACAACTCTAATATCATGGGGTTTGACAGGCAGCCAGTAAGCTATCCACTGCACAACATAAGGATTTATACTCATATTTACAAGTTTTTCAGTTATGCTTCAGTGGTGAATAGTGTCAAAACCTTAGCCAGGTCTGGACATGTGTATCCACTAGTCACTGCCTCAGTACCCTTTTCAAATAAATTAATTAGTTTAAAGCAAAACCTTCCTTTGACTAAGCCAAACTGATGAAAGTGCAGGGTTAAAAGATTTTCAGTATAGATATTAATGATATCTGGGATGTTCCCTACCATACCGTTAAATATGAGGCTAGTGAGATTGATGGGTCTGTATTTACTGGGGTCTGATTTTGGGCCCTCCATACACAACAACATGGAATGGATGTTTTCCAAGCTTCATAAATGTAATTAGTGGAGATGGTTAGATTAAAGAGGTTATGTAGAAGTTTGGATAAGCCATATCTGGTACTGATAATTGAGCAACCTGACATGTTATCTGGGCCCATGGATGAGATGTTGTTGGCTATTGAAAGAGCTAACAAGGCAAGGCTGTGATTGTGCAAACTATGAAATAGTGATAACTGTGAGTGGAATAAAATTTGCATGACATTTATCAGCTAGAATATTAGCTGATAAAAGGAACAAGTCTGGTTAGAGGACAAGAACATGCAGATATTTAATTTTACCAGTTTTCAGATGCAAAAGGAATCTGACTTAATTTCTTTAACATTTTCAAATAAGGACACTGTTTAATACTGTTTGTTTATCTGACTTGATATAACTTTTTATTGTAACTATTATAAAATACTTGTTGGGACAAAGCACTGGACTTTAATCAACGTGAAGTAGTAATTTTGGAATCTATAAATTATACTTAACTTTTGCAAGATAATAATTTAATTAATTAGTTTGATAACCAGGTAAGTGAGCTTGTCAGGAGATCCTTTGCAGTCATTACCTAGACCACAAGGCCAAAAACAATAGTTTACAGTAAAATTAGGTAATATAAGAATATTATCAATATTAGATAAACTAATATAGTTACACAGAGAGGGAGAGAACAGTAAAACAAAAGTTTGTATAATCTACAAGGGTCACAGGTAATATTAAATTTTATTACAAAATATGAGGACATGCTTAGTGTGAAGCTGTAAATTGTAAAACACTGCAGGCACAGTTTAAGGTAAACTTCAACAAACACATGAAGTTGAAAATAACAGGATAAATGGTGAGTGGCAAGGGTGATAAAAAGGTCTATTGGAGTGAAGCTGTAAACATTAGATAGAATGAACTAGAATTAAGTGATATATGATTAGGGAGAGTTAAATGACAGCATTTGTTTTTCTTACTTTCCATGTGATGCACTTATTTGCAGAGATGATGATATATGGATTATTTGGAACCTGGTTAACTGTGACCTGTGAGTTAGGTGAGTATTCTGAATGAAACTGAGTTATGATTGGCAGGAAATAACTTTAGTTTTGCTATATGTGCATTATTTTATTCACTTGATCTGGAGGTAGTAGTTACCAGACTAGACACTGAGTAGTAAACTTTTAATTGAGATGTAACATTGCAAAAAATTATTTGAACATGTTCTTAGAAGGAGAGGGTAGGCTATAACTGTAAGCGAAGTATTTGTGTTTTGGAGCTTTTTGGATTAAGGTTCTTTGTGACTCGGATAGTAGTGTTGCCAGGTGGCTTTATTTTTTAGTGGTGCTGTAAAACATGTAGTAGGTCTTGTTAACACATATCGGAAGGCTATTGCTGGTAACCCAGTTCTACAGTTAATTAAAATTATCCTGTAGTTGAGTCTGTATTCGCTCAAGTTTTGGTGGCTTTTCGTAGAGCAAGGATGTCATTTGCATAGCTAGTTACAGATGATGACGAGTGTGTATTAATGAAGTCATTAATAACAAGGACATAAAGAACTAGAGTGAGTATAAGGTCTTGTGGAATACCTGCTGTGGCAATATCATGTGTGGAAAATTGCCTGCCAGATACAACTGTGAAAGTTCGGTTTATCAGATAATTTTTAATCTGTTAATGCACTGTCATTGAAGCAAAGAAAGTTCAGCTTATGCTATAGAAATTTACAATTGTCCCGATCAAAGGCCATTTTTAGATCTATAAAATGGATGCAGTTAGGGTGTCTTTGTCAGATCTGAATAACTTTTGATTAGTGCAATACAGATTGCAATAAGACTACAGTGACTGACTTTGAAATATGATACAAGTCCGTCAGTAGCTCATATTTATTAATATGTTCTATGATCTGTGTGTGAATTGTTTTCTCGAGTACTTTAGTCAGATAATGTAGCATACCTCTCAACTGTCCAGATTTTCACAGAATGTTCAGATTTTTGCCTCATATTTTTGGCCTGTTCCTCATTAAATTTGTGTTTTTCTGGATTTTTATGGCAAATCAGTGAGGAGTGAATTCACTATATAATGACAGGCATTTGAGTTTCAGAATCCATATCCTTCAGAAAATATGTGGTAATGCAAGACCTTTTATTCTAGCAAGTTTCTAAGCTTATAAGGGCAATATTTTAAATCTGTCCCTGTTTTTTAAGCTTTGTCCAGATTTTTTTGTGCCAAAAGGTTGAGAGCTATGGAACCAAGGTTTAAAATGGGTCTGTTATCAGAGTAATCAGAAGGAAAAGGTAGAGTTTGAAAGTTTGGCTAATGGAATAATGGTATCATATTTAAATTACTGAAGGAGAATTCATGTGGATAGGGTTATGATCAAAATGTGATTAAGTGGCTTGGAGATTTTAAAATGTGTGTTAGATCTAGGTTATCTTTAAAAAGATGACATCTAAGTGACTTTCTATTTCATATTTACTTTCTCTTTTCTGCACTGGAATGTGAAAAAAATGTTATTAATTTATTTACTTTTACTGCAAGCAGTTTTCAGTAACTTCCTTTTGCTTGAATAGCTCCTGATGATTCAGCAGAATGTTCAGAAAAATCTGATGTAGTTCCACAATTCTGATATACATTTTTTTTGTTAAATCAATGACCAAGACTAGAATTGATGAGTATGTTATGCA
The DNA here is from genome assembly GCF_019279795.1 of Protopterus annectens. NCBI lineage: Eukaryota > Metazoa > Chordata > Ceratodontiformes > Protopteridae > Protopterus > Protopterus annectens. The sequence continues at coordinate 505,562,224 of NC_056735.1, read as the reverse complement.
CTGCTAGTGAGCTTGCTTTCTGTATAACTATAGAAGATGCAGTTTGTATTTTGTAAATTTATACAGCAAGGTGATAGTTTTTATTGCCCTTATTTAAAGAAGATCATTAAAACCAGTGCAGGGGGTGACTGTAACACTACAAAAGTAATTTATAGGGCACAGTGCAATGAATGCGATGCATTCTATGTGGGTAAGACTGTAAATAAACTCAAGTGTAGGATTTCATGTCATCTGTCAAAAATCCGCTCTGGATATAAAAATAATGCACTAGCCAAACACCTTTCTCTTCATAAAAGACACACGGATTTTAAGTTCCAGATCCTGGATTGCATAGACATGGGTGATCTTGAAGGAGACATCTCGAATATTCTGGAGAAACATGAACTCATGTGGCAATTAAAGCTGAACTCTTTTAGGAAGCCTGGACTAAACTACTACTGTTCAATTAAAAGTGCACTGGAACTTAGAAAATTGCCACATTGTTTACATGACTAATTGTATTTTATTTTATTTTATTCCACAAATTGGTTTTAAATACCATTTAAATCAGTTGAAATTTAAGTGTATATTTTGTTTCCATCATCATACATAAATTTTTTCTGGTTATTTTTTCCACTTTATTCAAAATGATGTGTAATAACAATACTACTAATTATACAATTATATATATTTTTATAGATTGTTTTTAGGGTTCTTGTACACAGACCTGAAGAAGTCTAGAAGGACAAAAGCAATCTTTGTTAACAATAGGTTATGAAAATAGAAATTGATTTTTACATGCAAAATGTATATGTATATATTTATATATATTTTTTGATGAACTAAGGTTGATATATTTACAGCCATGTAGTATATTGTCTTGGATAAAATCACAGACTTAATAATCTACTTAATAATCTGGTTAAATAAGAGGTACCACATCATTATAAATTGTATTTAAAGTACATATGGGTTATATATTATTATGACAGCTACTAAGTAGGGCAGGACCAGCTCGAATGTCACACTGATGGGGGAAGGGATGTGAATTTAACACGTATACCAATAACACTTTGTTTTACAGCACAATAAACCACTCCCATGCCTGATAAAAAGTATATATATATTTAGAAAGCTTGTGAGGAAATTATTACTCTAGTTTTGATTTACATGGATCGCTTGTCTTTGTACTTAATAAAGGATTTTTGACTGGAAACAGACTGCCTGCCTTGCTTGGATTACATTCAAATACTTAGTATTGCTGTACAATTATATATTTTCTATTATTATTTTTTGTTTTGTGTTGACATAAGACGAGTTTAGTTCGCTACTTCTACTACTATTGTCTGATCTGATTAATATACAGTGATTAACTAGAAATATATGGACTGAAAATCTTCCACACAGAGAAGTTTCTTACACTGTTTTGTTTTTTGACCCACTACAGTTTAGTGGGTTGTTTTGAGACTTTGGGGATGCCACAGCGATTACTTGTTTTAAGTTTATAATTCAAGGACATACCAATGACAGTGTGAACCTCATTCAAACAGGATTATGGAAATGATCTCTTAACAGGTGTTGTGAAAGTGGGTACCACCTTTTTGTTCCTTTCTGCAGCCCATTTGAATGTTACAACTCTTAAGTACAGACAGTTGAGAGGGCACCTAAGCCAAATGTCTGTAGCCTACAGATATAAACACTTCTCCATGTTGAATGCTTTCAGTGTATTTAAGCATAATATATCCAAGGGTGTTCCTGATCCCCCATCTATATCTGTGATCATTAGCTACCTAGCATGGACCACTAACAAAAAAACATTCACAAAACTGACTTGAAATGCAAAATGAAGTTAACTGGCACATTTTCCGGCATCCACAATAACTTTGACCTAGGTCGTCTTATCAATCAAGAAACAGTCACAATATTTTTTTGGGAAAATCATTAACTGAAACTAAATGCCAAGAAATGCATTATTATATTCTTAGGGAAGTCATCTACATCAGAGAACAACAGCATTTTTATCTTTTCTCTATTGACTTTTGTTGAAAAGGGGCTTTTTGCCTAATTGGACTTTATGGGTAAATATATGTAAATAAACTTAAATAAGTAAGTAACATACTCCAATGCTATGTGACTTTGGAGTTGGTTATATCACAGGAGGGCGCACGAGCTGAACATCTCCGCATTAAGGTTTTGTAGTATTGCCTCCAATTTAGCACAAATGTTTCACGTCTACCATTTATTTTTGATGAACCAGTGCATCTATATCTCTCAACTGTGCATATGTTTGTGGAATGTCCACATTTTTGCCTAATATTTTTGATCTATTCTTCATAAAAATTGTGGATTTCTGCCAAGTCACTGAGGATTGAAATTACTAAATATTGACATACATCTGAGTTTTTGACTTCATATCTTCCAGAAAATGCATGCTAACACAAATATTGTTATTCTAGCAACTTTTAAGTTTATAAGAGCAATATTTAAAATCTGTCCCTTTTTTGGGGTCTTTGCCCGCTATTATTTTAGGCTTTGTCCAGATTTCATGCACTAAGAGGTTGTGAAGTATGTGTGCATCAGTGAACTAGGAATCCCTTAAAAGTATTACAGCCTAATTATAGGTTCATATGTACATAGGCTGGTACTAGGCTATCGGCCCTAGGGCCTATACAAGCCTAGCCATAACAATTCCCTGACTATTTCTTCCCACAGTATTTACTTCCCTGGACCCCATCTAGCAGGGTGACTGACGTGATCCCTGGGGTGAATTTCCTATCTCCCATCCAGTCATCAAGGTTCCTTTTGAAGAGGGCCAAAGAGGTGCTCTTCTTGACATGTATGGGCAGTCTATTTCAAAGTCTGGGGAGTCTCTGGGTCAGGAACCTATCCCTCCAGCATGTTTTGCTCATTGTGATGACAAGGTTTAAATCCCTGAAGCATGTGCCTCTGAGGGATTGGGATTTCTTTAAGTGTAGCATGTCCAATCGCTCTGTGTTTGACATGGCCTTGTATATTAAGCAGAGATCACCTCTGAGTAGACGATATGCGACAGAGTATAGGTGGAGGTGTTTTAGACGGTCAGCATAGGGCATCTACTTTAAGCCTGTGAGTCTTTTATTGAGGTATTTCCATGGCCTTTCCAGTTGTTGCAGATGTCTTGAGAGGTACATACCAAATGGGGCATTGTATTCTATAATGGGTCTAATGAGGGATGAGTACAGTGTGGCAATGACCTCCTTTTTTCTGGATGAAAAGCCCTTAGTGATGAGGTGTGCCACATAGAAGGATTCTTGACTGTTGTGGCAATGTGGTTATAGAAGGTGAAACCACTGTCCACCTGTGTCCCTAAGTCTCTTATCACACTTTCGGCATTTAGTGTACTGCCACCTATGTGGTAATTCATGGTTACATGTTTTTTCCCAAAGGGGATAACTATGCATTTCTTTCCATTGAGCTTGACCCCATGGCTCTGGCACCAAGCATCTGTTTCTGTAAGACCCTTTTGTAGAATATCCACATCATTTGGGATTCAATAATGGCTCCCAGTTTGCAGTCATTGACACATAACACCTTGAGTTTATCACAGTTTCAATGTTTAATCATCTTTTTTGTTGTTTTTTTGAGCAAATAGACATTACATAACCACTTTGCCTGCTCATTACCATTCAATTGCAAATGAATCTGAAAGGTATGTGGATTACCCTAACATAACTTATTGTTCTCTGTTTTGTTACAATTAAGCATCAAAGTTAAAACAAAAAGACATGCAAAATACCCTATACAGTGGTTATTGTAGCGTTTATCAAGCATGGCTAGCACTCAGATGCTGTCCTTTCCTTGCTAATATCTGTATATCCAGTGTGTTGGCACTTTTAAAGTGCTGACTATTTGGTTTGGACATGTCTGTAAATCATTCATTGATTACATAAGTCTGTAAAGTGGTTTCACACAAAGTGCTTTGTTCTTAGATGACAATAAATACATAATATAGTGATAAATGCTTCTGCTATGAATATGTACTTTGTGTTTATGAGCAAGCAGATCCTGGAGCATGTCAAAGTTCTGAATGAAGAGTTTCTGGTCTTGCTTCAGGTGCATAATGAAATACCAATGCCTACTTGCCAGAAAAATGGAATAAAGAAACACTGTACTAAAACTATTTCCAGTTAAATTGTAAACTTTACTGACATTAATTTAATTTCAAATGACACATTTAATTTTGATATGGAAAGACTCTTATGATGTTATATTAAATGCATAATAAATCTTGCTAACTATACAGTCCACATTTCATCAACATATTTGCACCTAATTCTGGAGCTAAATAAAGGTTGTTTATTTCATTTTTTTCTAAAACAGCTGTGGCTTTATTTATTTTACTTTGTAGTTTATGGGCTTCCGTGTTTATCAAACAGTTTGGCAATGCCTTTGCCCATTTTCAATCATAAACTGGGAATAAGGCAAGCAAACAGCATAAGTATAATAACTGTGACAGTGAAGTAACAAGCTGCAAGCAAAAGACATAACTTGAACACTGTTCTAAATTGTAAATATTCACAAATTCTACTTACATTTCCTTGTTATACATGCATAAGACGTTTATATAGTTTAGGTAATACATGAATAGCCTTGCAAAGCATTGAGCATCATTTTGTCCATTACAGAACATTATCTATAATTGGAAATACCACAATCAAAAAAAAAAAAAACAAATCCAGAAAAAAGAACTCCCTTGGAACAGATTCTCACTTTATTTAGAGCTTTCGTCAGAGTGGAAGGTAACATTGTTTTATGCAAAAAAAGTTTATACAACCGACCCCTTCCTAATTGTTTGGCATTTTTTGAGAAAATGTGCAATTTTGACCATAGGGCTTTATTTGAGAGCAGTCTGAGTAGTGTTCCATACAATTTGTCAGAAAAAGAAAGAGACCTATTGGCAAAACTTTGTAGTGACAAATATATATGGGTCATGAAGCCCGACAAAGGGGGAGGGGTGGTAGTGATGTCCAAACTGGATTATAACAACAGGATGAATGTCTTGCTATTTGATGGCATGGTTTATGAAGAAGTATCTAGAAACTTGGTAAACATTTCTTATCACAGAATTGATCTTATGTTGCAAGACTTGCATGACCAGGGACTGATAGATGTTGGTCTCTTGGATTTTTTACTTGTAAAATTTCTTAGGGTGCCTTGTATCTTTGGAATTCCGAAGATAGACAAAAACAGATCAGACCCCTCCTTGAGACCAATATTTAGTGCCAATGGTTCTAAGACATGTTCCATAGGGAAATACATTGACAGCATTCTTAAAGATGTATTGAAAGGGGAGGAACATATCTGCATAGACTCCTGGCATTTTTTGAGTAAATTCAACAATTTACAACATGATGACAGAATAACGTTTTTAACTATAGATGTGATTAATCTTTTTAATATTATTCCACACACTATAGGAATTGAATGGTTTGAGGAGTATTTATTTGATAGCCATTTGTTCAACAATGACCACATAGTAGTTTTAGTAACTCTTATGGAAGTGGTCTTAAAGAATAATTTTGTTTTTTTTGAGGGACAATATTTCTTTCAGAAAGCAGGGGTTGCAATAGGGGCCATTTCTGCTCCCGTTTTTGCGAATATTGTCATGTTGATATGGGAAAGAAAGTTTCTCTTTACCTCTCCATATATACATAAATGGAGTTTGTATTTATGTTACATTGATGATTTCTTTTTCCTTTGGACAGGAAATGGTAAGGACATCCAAGATTTTATGTCTTATATTAATGGCACCACTGGGTTTTTAAAATTTACATATACACACAGCTCTGACAGTATCAATTATTTAGATGTGGTGATTAAAAAGGATTCAAATTCACGATTTTTCAGTGACCTTTACAGAAAACCTACCTACGGTAACAGTCTTTTACATTACCATAGTAACCATCCTACACATGTGAAAAAAGGTTTAATTAAGTGTCATCATGTTAGACTTGCCCGAATGGTAAGTAAAGATGTTGATTTCCATTCCCAAACTGATACGCTAATGGGGATGTTTAGATCTCAAGAATATCCATCTGATCTGTTAGAGCGAATACTTAAAGAAATTTATGCTACAAGAGAGAGGGGCATTATTTTACCTCTATTAAATAACAACAGTGGGGGCTCTATAACTAATATGTTTAAAACTTTTTCCCCAAAGCAAGACAATAATTTCAAGGAATATACTTGTTCATTTGTTACCAAATTTTCAGTGAACCACCAGAGTCTATATGATATTTTTATGAAAAACTGGCATATTTTTCAAAGTTATGAAGGAATTTTAGATAAACTAGACTCCAGACCATGGTTGGTGTTTAAGAGAGGGACCACTATCAAAAATTTGTTGGAAAGTAAAGGCACTGTTCCTTTCCTAAATGGATTTTTAGGTATGAAAAAATGTGTTTTTTGTTCTCAGTGTTGTTTTATTAAACATACAGATAAAATCAAGATTAATTACACCAACATAAAAGTACAAGGGAAGTATTTGTGTAACACCCAGGGTGTAGTTTATACCGCCCTGTGTTCAGACTGTAAGAGTTTTTACATTGGAAAAACTAAAAGAAAACTCAGAGAAAGAATATACAAACATGTAAGGGATATCAGAAACTAAAATTCCAATAGTGCATAATTTGACATATAGAAAAACATCCTACACATGGTTTTAAATTTGTTGTGATTGAAAAAGTACCCCAGGATCCTAGGGGTGGGCCAATGGAAGACCTATTAGAATTCAAGGAACTTTGTTGGCAAGTAAGACTCAATGCACATGTAAATCCGGGGTTGAACAATGGTTTGAGTCTTAGTAGCCTTTTAAAACTGCGGTCTTACATGATATAATGAAAGTCATTCTTATTGTTTTTTATTGTTTTAAACACAATGTACTGTCAATTTTTGTATGCAATAATTTATACTTAAGAAGGGTAACACAGTCAAGTAAATTGACATAAACTAATGTGTTTAACTAGTACATTAATATTTTAATTGCAGTTGGTTTTTGGTTTGTTTTTTTCAGTCATGTGATGGTATTCAAACACTATGTAACCATACTTCATTTAGAGTGTTTTTGTTCTGATGAAGTCAACTGTTACAAGTTGACGAAAGTGCTAAATAAAGTGCAAATCTGTTCCAAGGATGTCCTTTTTTCTGGAATTGTTTTTTTTTATTGTGGTACTGCCTCGGTTCTTGATTTTGTGTATAATTGGGAATAATTATGGAAAATCTAAATAATAATGCCTGTCAGGACATGCTTTACAGTGAAATAATGGACCATCCTATGTTGTATTCTTTACATGCTAGACATACCTCTCAGCTGTCCAGGATTTTGCAGAATGTCCAGATTTTTGCCTCATATGTTTGATATGTTCCTCATACATTTAGAAGATTTATGCCATGTCCTTGAAGATTTAAGTCACTAAATAATAACAGATATTTGAGGAAATCATTAAGTAATGGAGGGCATTTGAATTTCAGACTTCATATCCTTCAGAAAAATGCATGCTAATGCAAAGCCTGTAATTCTCTCAACTTTCTAAGTTGCTAAGAGCAATATTTAAAAACTGTCCCTGATTTTGAGCTTTTGACCTACATTATTTTTGATTATGTTCAGAACTGTTGCTCAGAGTAGTTGAGTGGTATGGTGTTAGGTAATGTTAAATTGTTTTGTATTTCTTTATTATTATTAATACATACATTTTATATTTTTGATTAAAATAGTTCTCCTGCCTAATGTTTCACATTTGCCATAGGGTATATTTTTATTATTGGATGAAGTATTTTGTTTTCAGAATATAAGTTATGTATGCATTTAATAAAGACTACACACACACACACACACACACACTATATCCTTGTAATTGCAGTTGTAGTTTCTTGTGTTAAGTCTGTTTACTTGCAGAAGCAATACCACCATCAACCCAATAAATGTGTCCAAAGAAACAAAATATATAAGAACAAAAACCAGTAAGGACACAACCATGGCTGCTGCTGCTTCCAGTATAGAAACTTTACTAGTGCACCTGATGAAGCAACTTTGTGAAAGTGCTTGTGTTTGCTCTGTGCACTAGTAAAGTTTCTATACTGGAAGCAGCAGCAGCCGTGGTTGTGTCCTTACTGGTTTTTGTTCTTATATAAGTCTGCTTATTTATTTTTTTTCTCTGATCAATGACCATGGCTTTGTAAGAGCCTTGTTTAATGAGGAGAAAGAAAAAGGGAGGTCTATTTATCTCCTGTTGTATTTGCTTGTATTAGATCCTTGTATTTATTTTCCTTATTTATTAACCACATCTTTGTAAGATCCTTGTTTAGAGAGGGAAAAGGAAAGGTAGGTTCTTTTAATTGCTACCGTAGTTACTTGGTTAACTTTTTTTAATATACATCTCACTAACCATGCCTTGTTAAGAGCCACAGTTAGTAAAATAAATGGCAGTTCCCAAGGATGATTTGAGACCCTTGGGCTTGGGGGACTTTATGATGGATTAGCTACTCTATTTTTTTTTTTTACCAAGCTGTACCTGTACATTAATACCCTGCTCTGGAATAATGAGCATTTAATTAAGATCAGTGATTATCTAAGCTTGTTATCTATATGAGATTCATCACTTACATTTATATAAAGCTGGCATCAGTATTAGAGTTTTAGTGAATTTTGGAACTGTTGAAGTCCGACTGCATGAAGAGCAGGATAGAAGTCTAAGTATACAAGGGTGGCCTGTATTTTATTTTGGAAACATTCTATTTAAATGAAAGGCACTATATTTGCACAATGCTTCTTTTTGTATGAAGTTTTAGAAGATTTTTTTGAAAGAGGTGACATTCAGTACAAGCCAGGAGTATCAGAGTAGCTAGAGATTGGTCAAACAGACAGACAGATAGGGAGCTTCCACTTTGAGCAGATGAAACTGAATGCAACTGAATCCTCAAACTGCATTTACCAAAAAAAAAAAAAAAAAAAAAGAGGAAAAAAAATTAACTTTTTTTGCAATGTAGTGGCAATCACCCCCATGTCCACCCTCAGACTTATACATACCAACTTTACAATTGGACCAAATCAAAGAAGGGGGAATTCCCCTAAAGGGCATCACTGCGGGCAGAGCATTTGTCAGTGGATTGAGCCTCAGGCAACTAAAACTCAAGAGTTCAATCTACATCCACCTGGAGGTTACCTGATAGGGAACAAGGTGCATACTTTCTAAAGCCATTGCACCACAGAACTATGTTACTGATGGCAGGCCTAGTCAGTAAAAGAATCAACCTTGACTCATTTTCTTTTCTAGTTGGTAGACATCATGAGAAATGAATCCGTTGCAACCTAAGAGCCTGCCCTTTATCATTAACCTAACGTCCCTCCCTCAGTACAAGCTACATTCTTCTTCTCCATATTTCCTTCAACAGCCTTTATCTATCCACAAAATATTAAAATCATACTCACATTTCAGACATTTTATCATGAACTAAAAAACCTTCACATTCAAAGAATCACAATGCAAATATTTCCATAAAAGACATATCAAATGAAAACTCTCACCCTCTCTTCAGATACACTGCCTCCTTATCCAAATTACATCTTCACTAACAAAGGTATGTCCCATCCCACTCTCTTCTTTTGTCCCCCTTACCCCTCTTCCTTTCTCTTCTCATCTTTCCTTCTCTCTGTCATATCCCTTCTCTGCTTCTTCTCACGTCTCTCCTTTCTTCCTCTCTTTTCACACCTGTTCTCTTACTTACCCACCAAGTCTTCCTGCTGATGTAAGTATGTTTTACTCCCTCCCCTTTCTTCAGATGGTTCACATATACTCCAGCACATTTTTAAATGCTAAAGACCAAGATGAAACTGACTAATCATAAACCAATGATCTAATCTCCTCTCCTCTCAAAACCAATGATCTAATCTCCTCTCCTCTCAGTCTGCATAAGACTTGTTTCCTAGAATTTTCATGAGAAAATGCATGAAGTGCATCTACTGGTGTTTGATGTGTCTCTAATGTTTTATTACACTGCTCCACTATATGAAGGCTTTCTGTATTTCCTAGTTAAGTTCAGATTAAAAAAGTACACCATCTTTAATTATAACACTATATTCAGATCTGAATTTTTTTCAAATTATGATGACTTTAATGTTAGATTGCAATGTGTTTTTACCATCATCTGTTTCCTTAATTGAATCTTAACTAATTAGGCTTTACATAGTAGGCAGATGCACTACCTTCTTATGTAAACAATACATATCAGAATCCCCAGCGCATGCATTTCATCATGGAAAACTCTTCTCTGTATAATGCTTCCATCTCCAAATTAATAATATATAGTATAGAATTCATAGTCACTTGTGCAAATGCAATAGGGGTATACCTGATGCTTACGAATGAATGCAGCTAAGTCGAGATTCATACAGGCCATTTATGCTAATGTACAAAGCCTTAAAATAATGAGATGCAAATGAGAAATGGTGGAAAGTGTTGGAAAGTGTAGTATTTTAATGAGGCAGTTTTGCAATTCATAGTCTAACATCTGCTTGGTATGGACATCCCATGTTAAATGCAGTGCTTTGCCTTTGATACTGGAGTTGCAATCCATGAACTTGCCCCCTACCATCTCTTCAGTGGTTTGTACAAGTATGCACAAACACTTCTCTGGCACATAAATTATTTCCTCAGCAGTCTCTTCATTAGTTTGTATTAAGTATGTATAAGCACTGACACTGACAATGAATGCACAAGTATGTTTGTGACACACAAATTAATTATTTCCCCATGTGACCTGTTCAGTAACATTTCCTGGTATGTACAAGGACTAACATGAAACATTCATCCAAGCGACCACTTCATTATGTGCCTAGGCATGCACAAGCATCAAAATGAGAAGATTTACCCAAGCGACTCCTGTAAAATGATCAAGCATACACAAGCACCAGCTGACCTCCCCTTGCATCTATGTATTCTGTGAGAACACTGCTGCCTACTGGCATAAGCTCAGGGCTATTTACATGCATAGTATGCAAATGAGCTCATTATAGTATCATATCTGTGAATCAAACTCATGTGCATACGTGTGCAATCCCTTAACAGCATAGTAGTTATTCCTTATCGCTTATGCATTTTGTATGTTATGCTTTTATGATGGAGGTGTGTTCATAAAGCGATGCAGTACTGCTCTTTGCAGATCACTGCTACAAAAATGCAAAGCCCCAAACTATGAATACTTCCCATACTGTACTCAGACTAGCTCATACCTCTCAACTGTCCCTGATTTTCATGGACATCCCTGATTTTGACTCAAATTTTAGCTCTGTCCCTCTTAATCCCTCCTAAAACGTGGTGAATTACACTTAATGAATAATGACAATAATTAAGAGTTATAGACCTGTTTTACTTCAGAAATTGTGTATTAATTCATATGCTCTGATTCTGTCAATGTTTCAAGTTAATAGCACTAATATTTTAAAAGTGTCCCTGATTGTCCCTGATTTTTTCTTGACTTGCCCCTGATTCTGTTGAAATTTGTCCCCGATTGGTTGAGAGGTCTGGACTAGGTCTTGAATCTACACATTCTGCATGCTCATTCTACTGCTACTGACCTTGTAACATCTATAGCAAGAACTAGTAAGTTCCTGGAGGTTTAGTCCATGCTACTCATAACTGTCCCAACATGAAGATGCACTGATCTAGCTAATTCAACACATTCGCCATAATGCTTTTTCTGTAGCCAGGCCAGTCACTTCCTCAATTTTAGGACATTTTATCAATAAGGTGTCTTATCAAGCTATGAAGTAAATGTATATAAGGTATCAAATACTCTCTCCCCAAACAACTCATGAGACAATTTTTACCTAACTGTGATAGATACTGATTGAAATTTGTAGGTGTTCTGAGGTCTCCTCATCAGCACAAAATATTTACTAAAACTTGCAGTTAGGTTTACTCTGCTATCCAAAAATGTAGGTAAGCTTGGAATATTCTGACTTCTTGAATTTCCCAAGGGATATGAAACATTCACATGGAAATGCACTACAACTACTACCTTACCACTACCTTTTCCTTTCCTCTAAATCACCTACAACAAAAATACTTAGAGTGGGGAAAAAAGAGTTGCTCTCATAAAAACTAGCCTGTATTACATTTGAAGTGTATGGTGTTGTGGTGTCTGCTCCAGAATTATATAACTACCTTGTCAGGAAAGTTCAGAACTATTTCATATAATGTCCATTTAAACTGCTTGGCATACTGTAGACAAAGAAATATATGAGTATAATGACCTCTTTACCCCTTGCAGAAAGATCATTGGTAGCAAGCAAAGTCAGCTTAATTTTAAACACTCATTACAATGAAGGCACTTGGCCAGTGGTACTTTCACATTATATAAAAGAAGCAGTCTTAAAGCAATGGAAACACTTTATTATCATTTTCTTGCTACAAATCCCTTTATGTCTGTTCATTAGACTATGAGTAAAATTGTTGGGAAGTTGTTAATTAATATTTCTTGGAACAGTTCATGCTTTCTGCTTTTGTATAGTACTTTAGCTAGATGACAGGACACTGTTAGCTTACACACTTCCATGTTTTAGTCTTGTTTTTCAGGCCAGTAGATTGGGTTTTTGCCATATATCACTGAGTCACCTTTTTAAAATAAAACTGATAAAATTATACATTTAGCCATACCAGCACAGCTCCTCACAAACAGTTTGCTATATATAATAACTGTAAAGGAAGACCGCACTGCATAACATAAATGTTTCTTTGCTTCTGTTTCATGATAGCATGTGTTGCACTGGTGAATTGACGTAAGCAAGACAGTATACAACTAAATTAATTCTAAACAAGTCAGACCCAAGATTGCAAATATTCCACTGTAACTGTGAATGTAAACATAACTACAGCAAACTGAAGTTGAGATTCAAATGTGCAGTCAAGTAAACTGCCTTTTGTGTAATTTTTTTAAACAGTTTTTGCAATGTTCTAATAAATTATTTAACTTCTTAAGACTCCTATTACTTACATATCCACATGAAAGGATCTAATCAACAGACAAAGCCCTAACAACCCACTGAAATAAACCATTGCATTATTACTAAACTGTTTAATTTTTACAATTATTTTACACTTTTCTCTGTTTATGAAAAGCAGAGAAATGCAAATGTATAAACAACTAACTCCCAATATCAGTTTATAACAATGTTTGATCACTCATTATAAACATGATGACTGCCCCATTCATATACAGTTAGTTATGTCATCAAAGTTGTTTTATTACACAGATAGATTCACTGTGCAAAGGTCACTTGTGACATGTAGGCACTAGGAAATAACTCAAGAGTTAACTGTTTTACTGTAAAGTGAATTCTTTGCATAGTCTTTATATTACTTTATGTTACAGAACATTTAATCCGTGGTGGTGGTGCTGCGTTAGCATTGTCACCTCACAGTAAGACGCTGTCCGGTTCGATTCTCAGCTAGAGCGTCTTCTGCGTGGAGACATGCGTGAATGGGTGTACCTCCGTTGACGGTTGTGCATCAGGGCTGGTAACTCGGCACATAAAAATCAACTACCACTCATTAGCGGACCGGAGTTCCGCTGTGGCGACCCCTAACCAGGAAAAGCCAAAAGAAAGAAACAAACAGAACATTTAATCCAAAAGCAACATACCCCCTGCTGATCCATTTGAGAGGAAAATAAAAACTCTGAACATCTTGCTAACCTATTATTATAAAAACCGTCTCATGTTTTCTAAACAAAAAGCTTAATGTATTGTTTTACCGACAGTACATCAACAAGTATTTCTACATTTCAAGTAACCGAGCTTTTAAACTTTTATTAATGATGGTTCATCTAGTTTATCGTTAGGGCATTTCCTACTCTGCAGTTCTATGATAAGTTACGGTGTAATAAAATTGTAGCAGCACAAGAGTTTTTCTACTTAGCCATTGAATATACTAAATTCTAGACCTAAATAAAATAAATAGTCAGAAAAAGACAATTACTATCGCTAATCCTGATACTAATTAAAAAGCATGTAATGAATTTATTTCACACACAGAATGTATATGAAAATATGCCACTACTGAAAAACCCACAATGCCTTTTTGAATATTTTAAACTGTAAACTTCTGAGTTGAAATATAACTTTTTACCTATGATCTTGGGTCACATATAGGGTCATCCTTGCATTCCCACTGACTTTTTCATGCTTACAGGCAGAGTTGGGACCTCACTTCCCTTGTCTACCCACCCACATTTCCCTATGCATTTCATAACATTTCTGGCTGTTAATCACTCACTACTTTGTTCCTTAAAGTAGTTTCAAATATTTCTAAATTTAAACCACATAATACAAAATAATGAAGATTTAACTAAAAAAAAAAAAAAAAAAAAAACAACAAAAAAAAAATTACAGCAGCAAAATAAAGTTTTATTTTTAGCTTCTATATTTTCAGCAAAATAATGACTCAACTTCTTTGAGTCAGTCACCAGAGCTGTGGATGAAGGCAGGGTGGTTCACACAGCCTACCTTGATCTGACCAAGGCCTTTGATACCATTCCCCACTCAGGAATCATAGAAAAACTCACTAAGCTAGGCATCAACGTATATATCACTAGGTAGGTTGCAAACCGGCTCACAGATAGAACCCGCAATGAAAATGTTGCTGACTCCAAGTCAGACTGTCTACCAGTCATGAGTGGAGTCCCACAGGATTCAGTCCTGGGTCCTCTCCTGTTTGGTATCTACTTCTCTGAAGTCCAGGCCAACACGAAGGGACTGTGGCTGACAAAGTTCACAGATGATTGCAAGCTGGGAGCTATTATTAACTCCCCAAGTGATGATGACATCCTACAGAAAGGCCTCAGTGAGACCAATGCCTGGTGTCAGAACCATGGCCTTAAGCTGAATACCAAAAAATATGTCATCATCCCCCTTGGGAAAAAAACAGTTCCCTTGAATTACCACACTGATGGTAGTCCACTGAACACAGAAGGCATTATAAGAGATCTAGGAACACAGGTTGACAGCACCCTCTCTTTTGACCACCACATTGCCACTGTGGTCAGAAAGTCCTTCTATGTGGCACATCTCATTTCTAAGGGTTTTGCATCCAGGAAGTAAGAGGCCATTGTCTCCCTGTACTCTTCCCTCATTAGGCCAATCATCGAGTACAATGCTCCATTTGGCATGTACCTCACTAGACACCTGCAACAACTGGAGAGGTCACAAAAGTACCTCACAAAGAGGATCCTAGGCCTTAAACACTTGTCCTATATGGAAAGACTCAAAAAACTCCAACTGTTCTCTGTCTCATATCTCCTACTTAGAGGCAATCTCTGCTTGACTTACAAAGCATGTCTGACCCAGCTCTGTTAGAAATGCTACATCTAAAGAAATCCCAATCCCTCCGCACCACACGCTCCAGAAACCTCAACTTCATCACCACAATCAACAGAACATGCTGGAGGGACAGGTTCATAACCCAGAGACTGCCCATGCTATGGAATAGACTTCCCATACATGTCAAGCAGAGCACCTCACTGGCCTCTTCAAGAGAAATCTTGATGAGTGGATGGGAAATAGAAAATTCACCCCGGGGTTCACTCCAGTGGCTCTACTCGACATAGGCACTAGGAACTAAGGTCGGGTGGCATGATGCCAGGGTAATCCTATGGACTACGCTTGCAAAGACTCCAGGGTCTTTAGCCTAGGACACACCTATGAACCTATGAACCTAACTCTGTTTATAGTTCAAAAAAGAATACTTCTTACTTGAGTCATAGAGAGGAATGCGCTGAGAGGAATGCAAGCATGTACTGAGTCATTTGCACTATTGTGCTTTAAGATTCAGTCTTTAAATTTATTTCAGGGTATTGGCAAAAAACTAAACTAATCAGCATGGAATTCTGTTGACATTGTCATTTATTAAAATGTGTGTAAAGTAACGCAAAATATAAAGTCTGTCTGTATCTTCCACACAGCTACTCACCACCATTTAATGTTACAAAATGTTAACATCTCCTCATATTCTTTATGATAACTGCCTTATTTAATCTTAAATCAATAGTTCTGTTACCCTTGTATTGGCATATCTACCACTTCCAACATGATGTATGATTAGTTTGAAAGGGTGAATATAATCAACTATCATTTCTTTGTAAATATTTAAATAATCATTTTGGTATTCCATTTACTGTTAAATCCAAATTGTTCACCATTGGTTATATGGATGTTATGATTACTAAAACATTAGATGGATCATCACAGTCTAATAATTATAGGGACAGGGTTTTTAGTAACATAATGTATAGGGGTTAGGGTTAGGACTAGGGTTAGAGTAATGGATGGGATTAGCAAAAGTGATTAAGGTGGGCAGGAGGCTTCTCTTCATGTGTGCCAAAGGATGTACAACACACAGATACCTCTCTCTCTTTATGTATATGTATATATATATATATATATATATATATATATATATATATATATATATATATATATATATATATATATATATATATATATATGTTCATAGGTAGGTACTAGGCTATCTGCCTAAAGGCATTTATAAGCCTAGCCGGAATGTGTTGGCTTTCGCCGCCCCCTTAGATTAGTTCCCTGTGCCTCTGTCCAACAGAGCCATTGAAGTGATTCCTGGGGTAAACTTTCTGTTTTCCATCCACTCGTCAAGGTTTCTCTTGAAGAGGGTTAGCGAGGAGCTCTGCCTAATGTAGATTGGAATCTTGTTCCAGAGCATGGGAAGTCTCTGGGACAGGAATCTATCCCTCCAGCACGTCCTATTTATTGTTGTCGTGAGGTTTAGATCCCTGGAGCGTGTGGCTCGAGGGGATATGGTTTTCTTTAGGTGGAGCATGTCCATCAATTGTGGGTTGGACATGGCCTTGTATGTCAGGCAGAGATCACCTCTGAGTAGGTGGTATGCAACCGAGTACAGCTGGAGTTTCTTCATTCGAGCTGCATAGGGCATCTGCTTGAGGCCAGTGATCCTCTTGGTGAGGTACTTCTGTGGTCTTTCCAGTTGTTGCAGGTGTCTTGTAAGGTACATCCCAAATGGGGCATTGTACTCTATGATGTGTCTGATGAGTGATGCTTAGAGGGACCCAATGACCACTTTCGATCTGGATGCAAACCCTTTTGTGATT
The DNA here is from genome assembly GCF_019279795.1 of Protopterus annectens. Classification (NCBI taxonomy): domain Eukaryota; kingdom Metazoa; phylum Chordata; order Ceratodontiformes; family Protopteridae; genus Protopterus; species Protopterus annectens. The sequence continues at coordinate 505,545,073 of NC_056735.1, read as the reverse complement.
AGGTGGGCCACATAGAAGGATTTTCTAACCACTTTGGCAATGTGATTATTGAAGGAGAGGTTACTATCTACTTGGGTCCCCAGATCCCTTATTACATCTTCCGTATTTAGGGGGCTACCACCTATGTGGTAGTTTGTGGATACTTTGTTGTTTTCAAAGGGGATGACTATGCATTTTTTGGCATTTATCTTGAGGCCATGGTTTTGACACCAGGTATCTGTCTCAGTGAGACCCTTTTGGAGGATGTCTGTGTCAGCCAGAGAGTCAATTATATCCCCTAGTTTGCAGTCATCTGCAAACTTGGTCAGCCATAGTACTCCTGTGCTTGTCTGTACCTCTGAGAAGTATATGCCGAACAGGAGGGGTCCTAGGACTGAGTCCTGGGGAAAGCCACTTGCAACCGGTTTAGAGTCAGGCCTAGCTCCTGCAACTCTTACCATGAGGGTTCTGTCCGTGAGCCAGTTTGCAACCCATCTCGTGACATAGGGGTTTATTTTCAGGCTGGAGAGCTTGTCTGTAATACCTGAGTGGGGAATGGTGTCAAAGGCCTTTGCGAGGTCTAGGTAGGCTGTGTGGACCACCTTTCCCTCATCTATAGCCTTGGTAACTGTCTCAAAGAAGTCCTCCAGGTTTAGGAGGCATGATCTGCCCTTAACAAAGCTGAACTGGGTAGGGTCCAGTGTTTAGAGGTTTCCAATATCTCTGTTAATGAGATCCATGATGATGCCCTCCATAGCTTTGCAGACCAAGCTAGTCAGGCTTATAGGGCGATAGTTCCCAGGGTCAGTTGTGGCTCCACCTTTGTGGAACAGAATAACCGTTGCTGCGTGCCACTCTGTGGGCATGTAGCCTGTGGAGAGGCTTAGTTTAAACAGTGTGTTTAGGTGAGGGGTTAGTTCATCTTTGAGCTCATATAGGATGCAGCCTGGGACACCATCCGGTCTCATTGATGCTGTGTTTTTGGCTTTGGAAAGGGCTATTTTAACCTGAGTGTTTGTGATTTCAGGGGCACTACATTCTTCTGGTATAGTTATTGTCCCTTTTGGGGGTGAGAGGGGGGTGAAATTTGCACTGAACCTGTCTGCCAGGATGTTGGCTATATTGGTCAGTTCAGTGTATTTTGTGCCATTCTGCACTAACTCTGAGCAGATCTGAGAACTGCCACTTAGATTCTTGACATAGCTAAAGAATGCCTTGTGGTTATCTTTGGAGTCCTTGGCGACTTTTCTTTCTAAGCTAGCGTTGGATGATTTTATGAGGGATCATAGTTTCTTGCTGATACTGATCAGGGATGTCTTCCCTTCTTGGGATTTTACTCTTATCTGTATTAGTTTCCTCCTTCTACTGTATAGCTTGTTTATGGCAGGGGTCCACCAGACTGGTTTCCTTTTCTTGGAGGAGTGAGTCTTGGTTTTGTTTGGGATAGCACGATCCATGCATTCTTGTAGGTGCCCATATAGTGCATTAGTAAAGGATTTTGCAGGTTGACAGCATTATCCTTTAGCATGGGGGCTTTGAAACTTTCCACCTCGGTCTTAAGTAACGTGAAGTTTGCTTTTGAAAAGTTTTTCACGGTGGTTTCTTTGACCAGGGGTGGTGGCGGAATGTGGATATCCAGAGTGATTAGTTTATGGTCAGATCTAACCAGCGAGGGGTTGACCTCCAGTGTGGAACAGTGGTCACCCATGTTGGTGATGACCAGTTCCAGTATGTTGTCACCTCTGGTGGGGGTGTTGACCAATTGATCCAGGGTGTTTGAGTTTATAAATTCTAGGAAATGTTGGGCAAGGGAGTTTGTACTTGAGTAGTTCTCCTAGTTAATGTTTGGGTAATTGAAATCACCCAATATCAAGGTGTTTGGTAGGATCTTTATGTTTCCCAGTGTTTCCAGGAATGCGGAGTGGGGGTCCTGGGACATGGTGGGTGATCTGTAGCAAGCTATAATTTGAATAGCAGTTTTGCCCATTGTTAGTTGCATGTGGATGATCTATGAAGCATTGTGCTGTGCCACTAACCTGGAGGAGTGGGTATCCCTGATGAATGTGGATACTTCCCCACCTTTTGTATTTTGGTCCGGGTTTTGTGGCCAAAATGTATGGTATGAGTTGTAGCCTGGTAGTGCTGGGGTGCTCTCTGGAGCCTTAAACCAGGTTTCTATTACTGCACATATATCGATTTTCTCCATACTGAGGAGTGCCTCGAGTGCGTGCATTTTGAGGTTTAGACTTCTGGCATTGAGTATCATTACCCTCAGTTTTTTGTTACTTGTGCTATTTACGGCGGTGGGTTTGTCTTTTGAGCCTTGCCTAAAAAAGGCACTATGGGGGTGGCAAGAGCCTTGGCCGGTATTTGAAAGCCTAAGAGTGACAGGTGCAAGCCGTCTCTAGCGAAGCTGCATGGCTTGTCGAGCATGCCATCCCAGGCTGACAGACACGGGAACCCCTTTGAATGACACCAAAAGCTTAGCCAGTTGTTGAAATTGATCATTTTTTCTCTATACCGTGGTATCATTCTTGGTGAGGGCAGGATACTACTCAGGGTCAGGGTCATACCTGCCTGGGCTACGTGATCAGAGAGCTCCTCCATGTCTCTTTTCATGTAGTCCAGAGAGGTATGGCTCAGGTCATTCACACCAACATGGACAATGACAGAGTCATGTTTGTACTTGTTCTGGAGTGACCTAAGTGCTTGTGTTATTAGTGCTTGCTATGAGTTTTGAGCAAGTGCCGGGATGAAAAGTGAATGGTTTGAGTGCTTAAGTTGAAAGTTTGTCTAGTTGCAAGAGAAAAATTGAAGAGTAGACTTTGTGGAACCGGGAATAGTTATACCCTTGCCAATCGTTGCTGCCCGGCGTGCAAAACCATAGAAATGTGGGTTTTATAGCAGGGAAATGAAAGAGATAGAAATTAGCCCAAAATGGCCAATAAACTACTACTTTTTGGGCTGAAACCACTCCTCCAGGGACAGATAGGCTGCTCAAACCTCCCTCTCTCACAGTGAACAGAGAAACTTCCTTCTATCCAAGTAAGGTATGGGCAAACACAGAAACTTATAACACAGCCCTGAATTCAGCACTAACCTGAAAACTGGACTATACTAGCTTAGAAAGGCGGGAAAAGAAGTATATATATATATATATATATTTTTTTTTTTCAGAAAATAAAGCAGATACAATCAAAAAAACACTTTAAATGCACAGAAATGGCTATCACACTTGAGTGTGTAGCCTACTACAGTTAAACAGGTAATTTAAACACAAAAATGACTTTGTTAAAGTGCAGGCAGTAAAATAAGTACAATATGTAGCTGAAACAAGTTTTTTAAATCACAGAAACTCTAGAAAATTGGCGTTTTAGGCAGAATTAGCTAAAGGCAGCAAGAAAATGCAGAAAAATGATACTTAATCATTCCAAAGTCTCTCTTTTGTCACTCCGCTGCTGTAGAACTCTGCAGGGCACCAGGCAGGAGCTTGCTGAGCTGTATGCCTTACAGACTATCTGCAAATATACAGAGCTGAGTATATTTTTTTTGGTTATAGAGTTTGTTAATTGTTCTCAGATCTCTGTTGAAACTGTTGTCTCACTGTTCTGAGAGACTGATCGGCAAATATACAGAGCTGAGTATATTTTTTGGTTTTAAAGTTTGTACTGTTAGTTGTTGCTTAGATCTCTGTTGAAACTTTTCCTACCCACCCTCCCTATTTTTGCTTTGTAGTTTAAATTTGATAGGTTTTGCAGTTGCCCACCTCACTGTAGATTTGATCTGGCACACTCACCTAGTCCCATCTCTTTACCATATTCTACCTAATAAACTCTTAATGCACTTGCTTTTATTTCTTTTTAATTTAATTGCATTTTTTAAACTCTGTTTGGTCTAATAATCTAATCTAACTCAAGTGCGCTAGCTTGCACTGCATGTGAATTGATTTTACTACTAAAAAAAAAAAAAAAAACTGTAAGCCTGTTTCCTGCCATTCCTGTAATTAGTGTTCCAGATACAGATTTGCTGTATCCAGGACTGTATGTAAGCTTCTGAGCCCCCCAAGCCTTTCTGTGCTGGAGGGAAGCCTTCTAGCTTATCAGTGGGAGTGGTAAGCACTAGGTAACCTGTCTACCACATAAGGTGTGGTTCTGGCCCAGAAATTGTAGTTATTGGCCATTTGGGCAATCTTCCATCTCTCTCAACTTTCTGATTTGAAAGCCTGCATTTGCACTTATTTCTGTCCTGTAACTCGTCTAGTGCAGATACAGATTTTTAGTTTTTGCACTTAAATTTGCTTATTCATGCTCAGCACTTGTTCAGAACTTGTAAGCACTAAATAAGCTACTAATTACTATAGCACTCAATCTTCCTCATTACCTAGAGGAAAACAGTTTTTGTACTTACTTTTCTCACTTGCTTAGAGAAAAACAGCTCTTGTACTCACTTTCCTCACTTATCTAGAGGAAAATAGTTTTTATTCAGGCATGTCCAAGGGTCAGCTCCCAGTGTTCTCTCCTGTCTATCTGATGAATCTAGGCATTTTGAGGCAATGTAGAAATTGCCTCATGTACACAGACAACCCTGTCCTCCTACCACCCAACACTACAACCTGTGAGAGATGTACTTATCCAAACTGGAGGTAAAGCTCTCTCCAATCAAGACTGAACTTGACAGTCAAGAGGAGAAGGTAAACACTTGCACCAAACCACACTCATCACATAGTCTCACTAAATCTACACCACCAAAATCAACACATCGTAACATAAAAACATTCACGGAGGCTCTCAATAATAATCTGTCTAAGCAACAGAGACCGCCAAAGCAGAAACGCAAGCAACCTCCCCCAACACAACCCAAATGACACATAGCCCACAGACTCAGTGTGGAACTCAACCACAGCGAATAAGGCAAAATAACATACCCAACACACTAGTCATAGGTGACTGTATAGTCAGGCACATGATGTCCCACTCACCAGGCTAAACAAGGAGAAGGTTACTGTCAGCTGCCTGTCAGGTGCCAGGATCTGTCACATAACCCATGCACTCAGGTCACTCCACAACAAGTACAAATATGACTCTGTCATTGTCCATGTTGGTGTGAATGACCTGAGATATACCTCCCTGGACTACATGAAAAGAGACATGGAAGAGCTGTCCAATCTTGTAGCCCAGGCAGGTATGACCCTAGCCCTGAGTAGCATTCTGCCATCACCCAGAATGATACTGCAGTACAAGGACAAAATGATTGACTTCAACAATTGGCTAAGCTTCTGGTGTCATTCTAAGGGGATCCAGTATCTGTCTGCTTGGGATGACATGGTCGACAGACCACAATGTTTTGCCACAGATGGCCTGCACCTGTCGCCCCTGGGTTTCTGGATACTGACTAAGGCTCTTGCTGCCCCTATAGTGCCTTTTTTAGGCAGGGTTCAAATAACAAATTCACCACCATAACAGGAACAGGCAAGCAAAAACTGAGGGTAATGCTACTCAATGCTAGAAGTCTAAATCTCAAAATGCACTCACTCGAGGCACTCCTTAAAATGGAGAACATCAATATCTGTGCAGTGACTGAGACCTGGTTCAAGGCTCCAGAGAGCACCCCTGCACTACCAGGCTATAACTCATACCACTCTTTTCGGCCATGTATCCTAGACCGAAACACCAAAGGCGGAGATGTGTCTATATTCATTAAGGATATCCACACCTCCAGGCTAGTTGCTCAGCATAATGCATCCAAGGTTATCCAAGTGCAACTAACTCTGGGCAAAACTGCAATCCAAATTGTGGCTTGCTACAGATCCCCCACCATGCCCCAGGATTCCCACTCCTCTTTTCTTGATGTACTGGAAAATATAAGGGTTCAACCAAACACCCTAATAATGAGTGACTTCAACTACCCCACCATTAACTGGGAAAACTACTCGTGTACCAACTCCTTAGCTCAACGCTTTCTGGAATTCATAAACTCAAATGCCCTAGATCAACTTATCCACAACCCCACCAGGGTCAACGGTATCCTAGACCTAGTCATTACCAACATGAGTGACCGGTGTTCCACACCTGAAGTCAACTCCTCATTGGTCCAATCCGACCATAAGCTTATCACCCTTGATATCCATATCCCGCCCCCACAGGAAACCACAGTAAAAGATTTCTACAAAGCCAACTTCATGCTTCTTAAGGCAGAAGTGGTGAACTTCATCACACCTATGCAGATGTACAATACAGTTACAACTGCTGAATCCTACACAAATGCACTCTATAAGCACATACACTAGTGCATGGATTGTGCTATCCCAAACAAAACCAAGACGCTATCCTACAAAAAAAAGAAGCCAATCTGGTGGTCCCCTGCCATAAACAAACTGTACAACAAAAGGAAGAAACTGTTGCAAAAGAGAGTAAAATCCCATGAGTGGAGGAGCTCCCTGGTCAGCCTCAGTAAGAAGCTGAGATTCCTTATAAGATCCTCCAAAGCTAGCTACGAAAACAAAATCGCCACTAAATCCATGGACAACCACAAAGCATTCTATAGCTATGTCAAGAATATATTCATAAACAAAGACATTGGTAACCTCCAAACTCTGGATCCCACCCAGTTCGGGTTTGTGAAAGGCAGATCATGCCTCCTGAACCTGATCGACTTCTTTGAGGCAGTCACCAAAGCTGTGGATGAGGGTAAGGTGGTTCACACAGCCTATCTTGACCTTGCAAAGGCATTCAACACCATCCCCCATTCTGGAATTATAGCGAAACTCACTAAACTAGGTATAAATCCCTACGTCACAAGATGGGTTGCCAACTGGCTCACTGACAGAACCCACACTGTAAAAGTTGCAGACTCCAAATCTGACCTCAAAGCAGTGACAAGTGGAGTACCACAGGGTTCCATCCTGGGACCTCTCCTGTTTGGTATCTACTTCTCTGAAGTGCAGGCTAACACAGAAGGCCACTGGCTAGCAAAGTTCGCAGATGACTGCAAACTAGGAGCCATAGTCAAGTCCCCAAATGATGTGGACATCCTACAGAAAGGCCTCACTGAGACAGATACCTGGTGTCAGATCCAATGCCAAAAAGTGCAGTGTCATCCCCTTTGGTAAAAACTCTGTACCCATGAACTACCACATAGGCAGCAATCTACTTAACACCGAATGCATGATAAGAGACCTTTTGACCCAGGTGGACAGTAGTCTCTCCTTTGATAGTCACATCGCCACAGTAGTCAAGAAGTACTTCTACGTGGCACACCTCATCATAAAAGGGTTCTCAACCAGGAAAAAAGAGGTCATTGTTCCCCTCTACTCGACACTCATTAGACCCATTATAGAGTACAATGCCCCTTTTGGAATGTACCTCACAAGACATCTGCAGCAGCTGGAAAGGCCACAGAAGTACCTCACAATGAGGATTACTGGCCTCAAACAAATGCCCTACACTGACCGCCTCAAAAAACTCCAACTTTACTCCGTAGCATATTGCCTACTCCGAGGTGATCTCTGCCTAACATATAAAGCTATGTTAAACCCAGAGCTGTTGGACATGCTACACCTAAAGAAATCCCAATCCCTCCAAGCTACATGCTCTAGGGACCTAAAGCTTGTCACCACAATAAACAGGACACGCTGGAGGGATAGATTCCTGTCCCAGAGACTTCCTATACTCTGGAACAAGCTACCCATCTATGTCAAGCAAAGTTCTTCATTAGCACTCTTCAAGAAAAATCTTGATGAGTGGATGGGAAATAGGAAATACACCCTGGGGATCACTTCTGTTTCTCTGCTCGACAGTGGCACAAAAAAATAACTTTCTTTGGTGGCGTAAGCCATGGAACCTTGCTGGCTAGGCTTAGTTAGGCCCTTGGGCTGATAGCCTAGTACCTACCTATGAACCTATAGATATAGATATATATATATATATATATATATATATATATATATATATATATATATATATATATATACACATATATACAATGGGTCTACTATGAATAATTTTGTTACATTTACCTTATTACAGTTAATCAGGATACAATTGTTCAAATGCTGGCAAGTTGCTCGTCAAAACAGAAACACTTCCAAGGTAACAGAACATGAAAATCCTTTTTCTTTGAATGGGGCAAGCCCCTATACTCCAAACTATGTATAAAAAAATCTACCAAATTTGATTGTAGATACTTGGAGAGGAAGAAGAAAATGAAAAAAAAAAAAAAACCTTTTACTAACTTTCTATCACTTCTTCAAATTTATCTACCATGACAGGACTCTAGCAAATACTTTACATCTGATGTTCTGAGGGTCGGTTAACTATATAGTGACAAACAGTAGAGCTCCCTATATTTATGTGTGAGTATTAGTGTGTGTATGTATGTATATTTATATGAATCTATCCATATATATGTATGTGTGTATACATATGTATGTATATCTATATATATATATATATATATATATATATATATATATATATATATATATATATGGGTCTACTTTGTATAACCGAACTTCTGATTCATCGACACAGAATTTACCGACCCCAAACAACCGAAAACACACAACACCGACAAACACCAACAACTCAAAACACCGAACACCATTACACCGACACAAAAAACGTAAACTACACATTGCACACAATAACATATCCACTAACTTTAACCTAAACCCTAACCCTAACGTCCGACACTACCGCACACTTACCCAACCCACACCCTAACCCTAACTCACTTAACCCACCCCTAAACCTCAACACTGTCATTATCGCTCACTTACCCTACCTGCACCCCTAACCCTAACTCACTTAACCCACCCTAAAACATTAAGCCCATCACTATCGCACACTCACTCCACCCGCATACTAACCCTAACACACTCAACCCTTCCCTACACTACACTACGTCACTATCACACACTTACCTTACCGGAACCCTAATTCCGACACTACCGCACACTCACCTTTCCCACACCCTAACCTAAAATCCCTCACTATCGTACACTTACCTGTCCGCTCCCCAATCCTAAATCCGTCACTATCGCACACTTACCGGATCGGGCTCACACGTTGCCGTTGTCGGTCTTTCGGCTGTCGGAATATCGCTTTTTCGATCATCTACCTGTTCGGTCGTTCGCCTCGATCTTCTGGGTGTCGTGAAGTGGCGGTTTGTTATTCAAGTAGACACATATATATATATATATATATATATATATATATATATATATATATATATATATATATATATATATATATATATATATATATATATATATATATATATATATATATATATGTATATCTGTCAATCTATCTATCTATCTATCTATCTATCTTTTACTGTTTACAATTTATTTCTCAGAAGTCCTGTGGCTGACCAAGTTCACTGATGACTGCAAATTGGGAGCAATCATTGAGTCCCCCAACAATGTTAATATATTGCAGACAGGGTTAACGTATACACATGATTGATGCCAAAGCCACGGATTAAAGCTAAATGCAAAAAAATGCATTATTATTCCATTTGAAAAAGCTGACATCCCTGCTAATTATATTGTAGACAGCACCTCTCAAGTATAGATCCAGTGTTACGTGATCTGGGTACTCCGGTTGATAGCAATCTGAACTTTGACCACCACATATTCACAGTAATAATGAAATCCTTCTGTGTGGCACATCTTATAAGTAAAGGCATTGTACCTAGATCTAAGGATCTTATAATTCCATTATATATGGCCTTCATCAGACCAGTAATTAAGTACAATGCTCACTTTGGCATGTACTTCACTAGACACCTGCAACAATTGCAGAGACCACTGAGATATCTCACCAAGAAATTACAGGGTATACAAAACAAGTGGAAATGCTGAAAGCCATGTCACAATATTTTGTCTCCTACAGGTTGCTAAGGGGTGACCTGTGCCTGGCTTAGAGGGCAGTCTGTGACCCGGCCCTGATGGAAGTGCTATGTATTCATAAATCAAACTGCAGGAGGATCTCTCACTTCAGGGATCTTAACCTAATCTCTGACATGAACAGGTCATGCTGGAGAGATCAATACATCTCCCAGAGCTTGCTACTTCTCTGGAACAAGCTTCCAATTCACATGAAACAGAGCCTCTCTCTGACCCTCTTCAAATACAACCTAGATCAATGGATAGGTGACCACATATTCACTCCTGGAGTGGTGCCCATGTCCACCCTGGACAAAGGATGCCTGTATTAATTACCATAGATCCTTACCTCTGTGAACTTCACTCATCTAAACACTGAAAATTGGGGCAACTCAGGATAAATATGGCTAGGCTTGTAAAGGCTCTAGGGCCATTACCCTAGTAACCTCCTATGAACCTATGAAGCTAGATATCTATCTCCATACTTATATCAAAAGGATGAAAAGATATAAAGATCACGCAAACAAGCAACTTACTCGAAATTATAAGGAAGGCCTTCACTACAGTAGGTTTAATGTATTTCACTGTGAAGATGTTAGCTTCGCTGGGTTTTTCTTGTAATTTTTACAGATAATCTATCTGCACATATAGTTTTATAATAAATTATTGAAAATGCTTTTGTCAACTGTCCGATGTGCATTATTTTTGTCAAAAACTAAAGTTATCAGCTATTGGAAATACTGATCATTGGAATATTGACATGTAGGGCGTGGCTAGGATGCTGAACTGATAGCTGCACTTCATTTCAGCTCTCTTACCTCAATACAATTCCTGACAGGAATTTTACAAAATAATATTTAATTTGAAGAAATTTTTATTACTAACTTATTTCTAATAACTCTGAGCATCTATAAGAAAAATGTTATTGTCAGAACTTGAATAATTCCTGTCAAATTAATTACTGGAAAATCAGCACCAATATCAGCTTTACAGCATGAGTCATCTAAGGAATACAGCACAAGACTCTTCTCTCAAAAAAGACCTGCAGTCTCTCATTACAAATATACAGGAACTTACAATAAAAATCGACAAGATGGACAATAAAATAGATACTTTTAAAGAAAAGTGCTCACAACAACTGGAACAGCTTCAAGAAATGTTTACACAGCAGAAAGGACAGATATCACTTATTGAACAGTCATTAAGTGACATTGACACTAGAGTTCAAGTAGAAGAACAACAAACTGAATTCTTACTTCAACAGAATACATATTTACTAGAAAAACTTGATGATATGGAAAACCTAACAAGAAGAAATAATATTAGAATATATGGTCTACCAGAAAAATCTGAAGGGGACAATATGATAAACTTTCTTACCACCTGGATACCAGATGTAACAAAAATACCTGAAGCTCTTTCATATGGTATAGAACGGGCATAGATCACTAGCAGCTTCTGGAAATGCTTCTTCTCCGGATAAGAACAAGCCGAGATCTATAATTGTGAGACTTTTTTCTACACAAGATAAAGATCTTATATTAAGAAATGCTTGGGCAAATTCTCCCATCAAATACAATGATTCATTAATAAGATTTGACAATGATTATTCTACAAAGGTGGTTTCAAAAGAAAAGAATTTCTACCAATAAAAACCTTGAAGAAAAAGCAACTGAAAGTCCATCTTTTATTTCCAGCAAGACTGAAAGTTTTTCTACCAAATGGAATAAAAATCTTTGAAACAGTAGATTCAGCAATAAAATACCTTACCAACAACAACATCCTAACACATGAAGAATCTATGGACTGGACAATAAGTACAATCAAGAGAAATGCTGAAGTAAATAATTGGAAAACTGTTGAGCAAAAGAAAAAAAAAACTAAAGTACAAATAATCTTACATATGTTATATTCTGTAAAAATCTAAATAATAATACTAACAACAAAAGAAAAGTTCTTACTGTCTTCAAGTTACACCAAAACAGGTACTGTTTTCAATTATATTTTAAATGTCAAAATTAGCATAAATGTAAATACATTTATCTCAAATCACATCAATATACTAAGCATAATTTAAACATTACTCTATTTTTCATTATTATCCATCTATTATTTTCATATTCTTAATCAGAGTAATCAATGCATAATAATGTTCCCAAATAGTTTATTTATTTATTTTCTCTCTTTGTGTTTTGTTGTTTTTATTTTTCTCTTCTCTTTATTAAATCTTCATTAACTTATAATACTTTAATCAGTATATGGTTATATTGCTTAATAGGTATAGTAATGGCTGCTATATAACTTATTATTAGTTACATCCCTGATAGTATTACTTTTATAAGTTAAAAGTGTCCCTGTTTGGATAAACGCTAATGCTGGGCAGAAATGTGTTGCTTTTGAAATGAAGTATTTCAGTTAGGATGTATCATAAGACTACTTTAAATAATCTTAAAAGATGTTCTGCCTTTGACCCATATGCACATACTGATATAGTCCAGTGAAAAAATATGTTTTAAGTGATATTTTGAGGCTATAAGTCAGGTGTGTTGTGGCTCCAGACATCCGGAGTTGAAAGATGCTTGTGACTAGCTTAGATATCCTGTTGTCTTTTCTTTTGTAGAGAAATAAGGCATAGCATGTTTAAAATGCAAAGTTTGACAGTTGTGAACACTACTCCATAAACTAGAGTGCTTGTGTGCCACTACATGAGTTTGTCATCAAATAAGAGGAGGGAAAAGAAAAAAAAAACACATACCTTTTCCTGCTTGGTTCTCGAGACAATTTAACAGCCACAAACATCACTAGAAACTTGAGTTACTTATTGCTTGTCGCATTTACTTGTGTACGCCATCCCCTGACTCTTTCTAATTGACGTCTAGTCAGAAAATAAGCTAGGTTCACATTTAAAGATACAGAAACCTAAATTCCTTCTAAGGAAACATAAATAATGTAAAAGGTTCATATAAATATACACAGATATTTATTTTTGAAGCACTTTCAGTTTATGGCTACTGATGTCTTCTAGCACCTTGATAGATAAGGACATATATCTGCTTGTCTTTCTATCAGTTTAGATTTCCAGACATTTTAGCTATCCCTTACTATGTTTTATACAGCAGAGTTTAAAAGCAGAAATTAATCATCAGCAAATAAAATCACTGCTGTTTTACAAATTCTCTAAAGAAACTAGTAAATGTCAAGCAACTGACAGGTTTGTTTTGGGGAGGGTTGCCATTTCCCACGCTGGTGCTCCTGCAGAATACTACTGATGTCCTGCTGCCAAGGTATGCCCTCGGGTGGGCAGGTGGGATGCAACAAGAAGGTTGGATGTGCATTTGGCAAATCAAACATTTAGATGGCGGTATGGTATACTAGATGGAGAAAGTGGAAGCAATGATTGTATAGGCAACTATAATGAGTAACATAACAACAGTGGATTTGACCCGTGTGTTAATTATACAATGTTTATATCCCATGTGGCTTTGGGCTTTGTCAAGCATCTGTGTTCTACACACATATTGTGTTGGATCTGATTTGAGTGGAAGGGGGAGAGGCTTAGCCCACACCCTAATTTGTTACTGGGTTGCCATGCATTATGGGCATGCATTGTGGCAGGTACTCAACGGCTATCCATCCTTAGATGGCTCATGCTGTTCCCGTTTGCTCATCTGAATGGTGACTGCGGCTGTGCTCTTCTTGTTATGTTGCCTGGCTGTGGCTTCACCCTTCTTATAATATTGCCTGGCTTTTTACATTATCAAGAATGACATAATACTAGTGTATGCGGGTATACCATGTTACTGTTAGTGTGGACAAGGATGCTTGACAATGCAACTATGATTCTTGGACCTTTCTGCAGACGGGTGTGTTGTTTGGCAGTTGAGAGCCTGGTTGTTCCTGATCAGCGGACCTGTATTTTTGTGTTTCAATGTGACTGCATGAAAGGATGCCAGTATTGGTCTGCAAGTTTGGTGGGCAGTAGATTCGTTGGGGATTGATTTGAGGAGACACTTGTATTATGGCTGGGCCACTTGACATTTGATAAATGTATCCTCTCAATGATGCGTTCTGTCTGGTCATTGGCTGTAAAATAACTTTTCTGAGAAATATTGTTGTGGTGCCAGTTAATGATTTGAATTAAATGTTTCTATATACAGTCGTGAAACAATTGCCAGGATAAAATGGTACTCTTGCAGTGCATGGATCATCGTGGCTGTCCTCCGATGTTGGAGGAAAAACAAGCTTCTTGGACACCTTTTTGACGTGGTAAAGGTGTTACCCCATGGTTTGAATACGTTTTGTCTCTTTGCTGCAAAATGGGTTGGGAATTTTGGCCTGTAATATTTTCGTACATGGTGGTTTGAATCTTGGCAGCTTCCATTGTTTTGATGTGTTCTCTAGTATACTTTTGTTCAGTCATAGGATTGAATTACTGGTGTTGAGTAGGTCAGGATTGTATCTCCAGCACTTGTTGTCAGCAGATAGACGCACTGGTTGGGTGTCAGTCTAAGCTGTGGGAGTTGATGTGTGATATACATAGATGTTTGCTTTGAGGGTGTGGTCAAGTGCGCTGCAGTTTTACCTCTGTACTGTGTCAGTTTTCATTGTGCAGGGTCCCTCTGAGGGTTGATGGAAGTGTTGGCAACAAGACACTCAATCAGGTAACAACATTATGAGTGGTCTCTTGGATAAGGGAGCTGTCTAAATTGTGATCTTGTTGTCTCCAGCCATGGGAATTGTCATTGAAAAGCTGAAAAATGCAATCAGAGGAACATATTTAATGTCTACTAAAGAAATATTAATATACTTATACATTGTATCGCATTTCAGTTTATGTTAAACATGAAATATGATGTGGTTTCAGAACTTTTCATGTTTTTATTCCAATATGACTTTGCAAATATTAATTTAAACACTGGTTTCGACTTGAGTAGTCTAAAACAATTGCACAACAATGGTACTGTATTATACAGTAATGTCAGTAAATAGTTTTCAACAGATGTATGAAATATACAGTTATAGATTTTAACATGATGTTTATTAATACCCTAAATTATTTTGAAATGATACTACCTTAATCTAAATATTTGTACCTTTTGAAACCTGCTTAGAAGTAAGTATTATTGAATTACAATAAGATGAGTAAAGAATATATGTATATATTTTAGCTGATTAGATTATCTTAATATATTATTCAATTATCTTTATTTAAAACTAAGAGGATAAGAGAAACTGATCCAAATATTATTTGTGAGGGTAGAAAGTTTGTTTGGTTAGATTCACTAACCAAACGAAGAGGTATATTACCTCATAGCAATAGGGAATGGTTTTTAAGGTTAAGAATTACAAGTTTGGAAGTTCTTTGTTTTTTTTATTCTATCACTTTGGTGTCACTCAGAAACATGCAAAAATCATACAAGAAAAACTTTTTGAATACTGTATCCAAGATGGAACTAAGAATAAACAATATTTACATAAACTCACACATAAAACAAACTCAAAACTAGGAAATGAAATGTTTATCCATAAATGTTAATGGTCTAAATAATAGTAATAAAAGGAGAAGCCTATTCAAGTACATAAACTTACATAAACCACAAATAGTCTTTTTACAAGAGACACACTTATTAGATAGAGATATAAACAACTTAAATATTAATAAATACACAGTACTAATAAACTCTCAATACAAAACAAAAAAAAAAGGAGTAGCTATACTACTTCGCAACTCAACTATAACACCTAAAATAATTACTACTCATCAAGATACATCAGGTATGTTTTGTCTAGTTTCAATAGAGTTAAATAAGAGAATCTATACGTTAGTAAATCTATATTGGATCCCAGGACTAGGATTAAAAACAGTTAAACAGCATTTTGAAGAGATAATTCATTTAACTAAGGGTAGCCTGATATTGGCAGGAGACTTCAACTGTATAATGAATGAAAAAGATACAGATTCTAAATCCAAAAGAAGAAAACAACCCATCTCTAAAGCACTATCAAAATTTATAGATACATTGTATTTAAAAGATATAAATGAATTTGCAGGACCAGACTCACTAATCTTCACATTTTATTCTCATAGATATAAAACTAACTCTAGAATTGATAGAATATATGTTGCCAATGACCTAATAACAAAAATTGACAAAGTCAAATTCATAAATTGTCCTTTATCTGATCATAATGCCATAGTCTTTGAGATAGAGCTTACACCATTTTATTCAAATCCCATTACTAGGATACCTTCCTATATCACAAAATTGAGAGATTTCAAAGAATTTTATGAAGAAACAATCAAAAACTTTATAGAAATAAATTACACAGAAGATATTTCAGAAATATATGTCTGGGATTCATTAAAAGCAGTTACATATGGGAAGATATTATCCTGGTACATAAATAAAAGGAAGTTATGGAATAAAGATATGCTAGACTTACAAAACAAAGCAGATAAATTGAAACTGGAAATACAAAAGGGTAATGCTACTCAAGTTCAAGAACTTACACAAATCAATAAGAAGTATACAGAATTGCTACACCATAAGATTATGATTAACTTAGAAAAGATAAAAATAAACTCATACTCTACTAATTCAGCACACCTGAGATACTTAACTAATAGAACAAAAAAATAATTAAATCTAAGCAAATAAAAGAAATATTTATTCCCAATACTAACAAAAGAGTTACGGAACTAAATGATATTTTAGAAGCATTCAGACTCCAATTTAACATTGATAATTCCATAAATACTCAAGATACACCTACTAAGGATATAAAAAATACTTAGAAAACAATATTCATATTAAATTAACACAAGAACAAATAGACATTATAAACAAACCAATCAATATGACAGAATTAAAATCACAAATTAAAAAGCTCAAGACAAATAAAGCACCTGGCCCAGACAATATGCTACCAGAAATGTATAAATTAATACCCAATCAAGCCATATCTTTATTATTAAAAGTATATGATATAGCCAATAAAGATTTGAATATACCACCCTCTTGGAAATATTCATTGATATCCCCAATTATCAAACCAGATAAAGATGAAAAACAGTGTTCCTCATATAGGCCAATATCATTACTCAATATAGACTACAATATGTTTATGGCTATATACGCAGATAGGATCAAACACTTTCTTCCTTTCTTAATTCACAAAGATCAAGCAGGTTTTATTAAAGGAAGAAATACTTCAGATAATATTAAAAGAATACTAACATTAATAGATTATAGCAAACATAAAGTCCTAAATTTAAATGTAATCTCATTAGATATTAATAAAGCTTTTGATTCAAGTTAACTGGAACTTTCTTTCACTAGTTTTAAAAGAATATAACTTTCCTTCTAATTTTAATAATCTTATCCAAATACTATATGAAAAATCTACTGCATATGTTAAACTGGGATCATATAGATCAGGCCCTATAACAATAAAAAGGGAACTAAACAAGGTTGCCCTTTATCACCATTGTTATTTGCATTACTCATAGAACCCTTTGCAAATCAAATCAGATCAAACAATAACATAAAGGGCATTTGTATTAATAAAATGTTAAACCTTAAAATCCAACTCTTTGCTGATGACATACTATTAACTCTCTCAGATGCAAATGAGTCTTTGAATGCTCTATTTAACTCCATGAATAAATTTCAAAATATTTCAGGCTTAAAATTTAATGAAAACAAAACTAAAATTATGCCCTGTAATTGTAAAAAAAAAATAATATAAACAAAAGATTTTCCAAATATATAGTAACAGAAAGTAAATTATTATATCTGGGAATAAATCTACTCAATGAATTAACAGATTCTCTAATATTTAACTATAATAAAATACTAGACAAAATAGAACAAACAATTGGTTACTGGAATAAATATATCTTTTCAACAGCAGACAGATTATATCTTATTAAAATAAACATATTTCCCAAAATATTATACTTAATACAAAATTTTTCATTGCCACCTCCCAAATATATTATTCAAAGATACAATAAACTAATTTTAAATTTTCTATGGTTTCCAAATAAACCCCATATAGCCTTAAATAAACATTTGCCAGATTGGGAAGATGGTGGAATTAATTTACCGGATATTGATTTATGTATTACCTCATCTGTTATTAAAAACATAACACTATGGTTAAATAATTCATACACACCTATATGGAAACAAGCCCATGAGCAGATTTACATAGAAATCAATTATAATCACATACAAGACAACTTAACAGTAATACCATCACCCCTTATATGGATGTTAAAAGATTATTTTTAGGGAAAAGAAATAATATTAATAAATTGCCATCAAACTATGTAAGCTCTACACTTT
>NC_056735.1:505511854-505521854 GCF_019279795.1 Protopterus annectens | reverse complement strand
GCTAAAAGTGATTCATGTGAGCATTTGTTAAAAATAATGGTGCTGTAATTAAAAGCAATGCCAAAGGGAAGCAGAATAAAGTCTAAAAAAATCCTGTATGTCTCTAAAAAATATATGAAGATCTCTAGCCTGTAGCTATGCAGTTAGACATTCCACAATCCATTTTAAATAATAATATATTCCCATAATCATGAGCAATTAAATGAGCATGGCAATATCTTTCTGTCTAAATTCTTAATGAAATGAATGCATATTGCTAGCTTCAAAAAAAATGAAAGTCTGTAACTTGAAAGTGAAATACAGTATAGTTTATGCCAACAAGAAACTATCTAGATAACATAGGCTTTTATTTATTTTATTTTTATTTTACATTTGTTAACCAGAGGAGTCCGACTGGACACAGGTCCATTTTCAGCGGAGGCTCAGGGAGAAAAGCTCCAAGTTAGTTAAGTTACAAGTTGGTTAAACAAGTTGGTACAGATGTAATCAGCATCAACAGAGAGAGGTCAACATCAACATAAAACAAAGGTTACATGTATATTAATGCTAGATTCTAAGTCTATACAGTCATAAAGATTTTTTTTAACCTAGTAGGGAGAGCATCAAGAGAGTAGGCCTTTAATAGGGAAACGAGGCCTAGAGCTGACAGGGTTGTTTAATTGTTCGGATACAATTTTGAGAGATAGGATTAGAATAGGAGGTTACTATTTATTAGGGTTCAGTTTTGTAAGGTACAGTTCTTAATTCCTATGGGTATAGAGGCTGATTCTACAATGAACTTGACAGTGCTTTGTATGATTCAACATACCTTGGTGGAGATCTTACTGATTTGCCATGGTCTGGATTATCCTGGGGAGTAGCATGAGCATAGCCAATTATTAGGTTCATAGGTTCATAGGTTTATACTAGGCTATCTGCCTTAAGGCATTTATAAGCCTAGCCCAAAGTTATGTGGCTTCCGCCATACCTTATGTTAGAAATAATGTGCCCATTAGTTTGTTGTGCCTCTGTCCAGCAGTGACACAGAGATGATTCCCGGGGTAAACCATTAGAGTAGTGTTTTTTTAGGAGGTGTTTAAATTGTGTTGGAGAGGTCGTAGAGGTTATGTGGTTTGGAAGTGTATTCCAGGACTGGGCTATTGTGTGGGCACATAGGGATTTACCTGCTTCATTTTTGTATCTGATTACTTTTATTAGCTTCTGGTTGCTAGATCTTGGTTTTCTAGAGGTAGTGTAAGGCTGTATAATGCCCTGGAGGGCTGGGTTTTTTCAGGTAGATGGCAAAGCTTATATGCTGTTGAGATTTGATTCAGTAGTAGTACATGGGGTAGCTCTAGCCAATTGAGCTGTTTTAGGGATGTACAGTGGTGAGACCTATGTGTGGCTTCAGTGGCATATTTGGCAATCTTGTTGTAACAAGATTCCATTTTGTTTAGTTCTTTTTGACTCAGGTTGGTTAATATGGGGGAGGCATAAAGTAGAATGGATAGCAGGTGGGTTCTAGCAATAGTAGTTTTAGTATGTGTGGTCATGAATTGTTTGTTTCTATGGAGTAGGCCTAGTTTCCTGTTGACTTTTTTGATGGTTTGTGCTATATGGATATCAAATTTTAGTTGGTGATCGATCTCTACACCTAGTAGTTTTGTGTGTGGTGTTGGTGTGATTTGAATATTACTTTTGGAGTTTATAGTTAATCTTTCATTTGAGGGATGGGATCTTCCAGGATTGAAGAAAATCAGTTTTGTTTTTTTGGGATTGAGAATAAGTTTGATGTTGGCAAGCCATGTTTCAGCTAGAGTAAAGTTTGATTGGGTAAGGGTTTGTAATTCTTTAATGTTTGGGGTGGCACATATAATGGTAGTATCATCTGCATATTGCGCTACTGAGGCAGTGGGTAGGGCTGTAGATATATCATTAGTGAAAAGAGAGAACAGTAGAGGGCCTAGGATAGATCCTTGGGGGACTCCTATTGAAACTGGCAGTAGAGTGGACAGTTTGTCTTGCCATAAAACTGATTGGTGTCGGTCAGATAAGTAACTGTGAAACCAACTTATTTTGGTAGAGCAAAGATTTAGGTTAGACAGAGTTTGGAGAAGCATATTATGATTCACCATGTCAAAGGCCTTTGATATGTCTAAGAAGATGGAAGATACAAATAAGCCTTTGTTCCTGTGGTGGTTTACTGTGTTGGTATAGGAAAGGAGAGCAGTGGTGGTGCTGTGGGAGGGTCTAAAGCCATGTTGAGTTTTGGATAGCAGATTGTTTTGTTGGAGGTAATGTATTAGCTGGGAATGGACAACTCTTTCCAGTATTTTGGATAGAGGGGATAGGACAGCTATTGGGTGGTAGATGGCCAGTTCTAGGGAAGTACCGCCCTTATGAAGTGGAATGATATGTGAAGTTTTACATAAGGTGGGTACTTCATGTTCAGATAGAGATCTGTTTATGAGGATGGATACAGGATAGGATATGGCCTCTGTGGATATCTGAAGGAAATCTGCTGGTAATTTGTCAGCGGCCAGGGTAGTTGGTTTAAGTCGCTGAAGGAGTTTTGAGATCGTCTTGGTTGGGACTGGTTGTAGGGAGAAGGTAGTAGGGGTGTGTTTTTCATTATTGTGGAATGGGGAGGATAGTTGTGTTGGAGTGTTTTTGTTTGGTTGGGCATTTGCTAGTTTTACTATTGTTTCAGTGAAGAAGTTGTTGAATTGTGTTGGGATATTGGTATCATTATTTGGGAGTACAGGGGTTGGGGTAGAGGCTTTTCCTGGGTATAATATTTTATTTATGCTGGACCATAATTTTTGTGGGTTATGTGCATATTTATCTTGAGTATTTCTATAGTAGTTAATTTTGTCAGCTTTAATCTGTCTTTTGGCTTTATTACAAAGTTCTAGGTAGTTTTGCCTTAGTGTAGGGGATTTATCCTTTTGAAACAATATGCAGCTTTTGTTTTTTTTTTATCCTTACTGTTCTAGAGGGTGCGTGGTAGTTTAAGATTTCTAGAAAGGTAGTGTTAAAGTATTGCATAGCATTGTCGAGGGGTAGTTGTTTAAGGGGGGTCCAGTCACAGCGGTTTAGTGATTTACTAAAATCTGTGGCTTTGAAGTTCCTTTTGTTGCGTATGATCCTAAGGATGGGTTGGTTGATGTGTTGGTTAGATCTATTCCTAATTCGATAGGTTGGCTGGTGATTGCTTAGACTGTCAGGGAGACACCCTGACTGTTGTACAAGGGAGGGATGGGATAACAGTATCCAGTCTAAGATGGATTGACGTTTAGTTGCTTTGTCAATTCTGGTGGGGGTGGATATTATTTGGGTGAATCTGTGGAGGTTGATGTGGGTAGAGGGGTTATGGTTAGAGCATTTGAGCCAATCTATGCTAAAGTCTCCCAGTACTATAGATTCATGAGGAAGGGAGTTTGAGGTCCAATTAAGTAGGTTTTCTGTTGTGTTGATGTTATTGCCTAGAGGGAGTTATGCTCCTGCAATTACTGTTTGTTTGTGAGAGTTTAGTTAAAATTTTGCCAGGATCAGTTCTATATCCTTAAGTTCCAGGGTATCACAGTCAAACTGTTCCAGGGTGAGATGGTTTTGAAATAGGATTGCTACCCCTCCACCTTTTTTCTCTGCTCTATCCTTCCTTATTATATTATTGCCTGGGGCTATGATTTCATTATTGCTATGTTCAGGTTTAAGCCAGGTTTCTGTCAATACAACTATATCTGGTTTATACAAGGCCAGTAGGGCATGAAGGTCCTGGATTTTGTTTAGTATACTTCTTATTTTTATGTTTAGGAAGAGGAGGGATGAGGTGTGTCAAGTCCTTCACTTATTTTACGTTTAAAACCTAATGATATTTACTGGCAAAAAAAACAAAGTTAAAATAACAACAGGTATTATCATTTAGATTACTTGAAAACCTGATTATGTTTGTGTCAGATTTATTGGATTGTCAAAGAGATGAAGAAAGTAGACATGAGTATAAGGAGATGAGGCGCATGGCAAAGAGAGAGGTGGCGAAGGCTAAGGATAAGGCATATGGAGAGTTCTATGAGAGATTGGACATTAAAGAGGGAGAAACTGACCTGTATCGATTGGCTAGACAGAGGGACAGAGCTGGGAAGATGTGCAGCAGGAAAGGGTGATAAAGGATAGTGAGGGGAACATACGCACAAGCGACTAGAGTGTGTTGAGTAGATGGAAAGAGTACTTTGAAGGGCTGATGAATGAAGAGAATGAGAGAGAGAGAGAAGGTTGGATGATGTGGGGATAGTGAATTAGGAAGTGAAACAGATTAGCAAGGAGGAAGTAAGGACAGCTATGAAGAGGATGAAGAATGGAAAGGCTGTTGGCCCAGATTACATACCAGTGGAAGCATGGAGGTGCTTAGGAGAAATGGCAGTGGAATTTTTAACCAGATTGTTTAATGAAATTTTGGAAATTCAGAGGATGCCTGAGGAGTGGAGAAAAAATGTTTTGGTACCTATCTTTAAAAAATAAGGGTGATGTGCAGATCTGCAGTAACTACAGAGGGATAAAATTGATCAGTCACAGCTTGAATTTATGGGAACGAGTAGTGGAAGCTAGGTTAAGAAGGGAGGTGATGATTAGTGATCAGCAGTATGGTTTCATGCCAGGAAAGAGCACTACAGATGCAATGTTTGCTCTGAGAGTGTTGTTGGAGAAATACAGAGAAGGTCAGAAGGAGATGCATTGTGTGTTTGTGGACTTAGAGAAAGCATATGACAGGGTGTCTAGAGAGGAGTTGTGGTATTGTATGTGGAAGTTGGGAGTGTCAGAGAAGTATGTAAAAGTGGTACAGGATACATACGAGGGTAGTGTAACAGTGGTGAGGTCTGCGGTGGAAGTGACAGATACATTTAAGGTGGAGGTGGGATTACATCAAGGATCAGCTCTGAGCCCTTTCTTATTTGCAGTGCTGATGGACAGGTTGACAGACGAGAACAGACAGAAGGCCCTGTGGACTATGATGTTTGCAGATTGAGGAGACCCTGGAGAGGTGGAGATATGCTTTAGAGAGGAGATGAATGAAGGTCAGCAGGCCTAAAACAGAATATATGTGTGTAAATGAGAGGGAGGGTAGAGGAATGGTGTGGATGCAGGGAGTAGAGTTGGTAAAGGTGGATGAGTTTAAGTACTTGGGATCAACAGTTCAGAGTAATGGTGAGTGTGGAAGAGAGGTGAAGAAGAGAGTACAGGCAGGGTTGAATGGGTGGAGAAGAGTGTCAGGAGTGATTTGTGACAGACAGGTACCAGTAAGAGTGAAAGGGAAGGTCTATAAGAGAGTAGTGAGACCAGCTATGTTATATGGGTTGGAGACGGTGGCATTGACAAAAAGGCAGGAGTCAGAACTGGATGTGGCAGAGTTAAAGATGTTAAGATTTGCACTGGGTATGACTAGGATGGGCAGGATTAGGAATCAGTATATTAGAGGATCAGCTCAGGTTGGACAGTTTGGAGACAAAGCAAGAGAGGCGAGATTGCATTGGTTTGGACATGTGCTGAGGAGGGATGCTGGGTATATTGGGAAAAGGAAGCTAAGGATGGAGCTGCCAGGTAAGAGGAAAAGAGGAAGGCCTAAGATAAGGTTTATGGATGTGGTGAGGGAGGACATGCAGGCGGGTGGTGTGAAAGAGCATGATGCAGAGGACAGGAAGAAATGGAAACAGATGATCCACTGTGGCGACCCCTAACGGGAACAGCCGAAAGAAGATGATGATGATGATGAGGCTACTCGGGCTAAAAGTCAGATCAGTAGTATTTGGCTTAACCAGTCATGGTCAAAGATTAATGAAAGAATGTGCAATTAATCTGCCATTGCATTCTGTAATCAGTTATAACAATACTCCGTAAAAGTATCTTTCTTTTATACAAATGGAAAATAAAGAAATAATGTGCTACTGTCTATCAGTCTGTTACATATACCTACTATTAATCATATCATATCACAGAACTGAGTGGTGGGATGAAAATGTCTATAATGGCAGGCAGTGAGTTGCAAGGCAGGAATTAGCCAAGGAGTGGGCAGCAGTCCATATGGAGATGTTTATTTCCAGTGGGTATTATGAATTTGCTGGCAAATAGATTGTGTCAGCTTCATCCCAGAGTCATGTATTCTACATCCGCTTATCCCTGGTGGAATCAAGCATTCAATCATCTTGAAAGAGCATATGCTGAAGGTATTTCCAGAATGCAGAATACCACACCAACTGGGCCTGGCAACATACCCATTTGCCTAATTAATAGCAGTTTGCCTAATTAATAGCACTAAATAAACTCTGGTAGACCCATTCCTCATATTTCTCAAGCTGAACCTATCAACTGGTTTTGTCCCATGGGAGTAGTACACAGATAATGTGATGCCACTCCACAAAGGTGGCCCCACCACAGACCACAGAAAATGCAGAACTATCAGCCTAATGAGTCTTATAAGAAAGCCGTGGAAAGTATCAAACCTGACCTAATTATCTATGATATGAAAAATCTTATCATACTTGATTATTTGACCATCAGCAGTTCGGCTTTGTCAAGGCCAGATGACATTTAGTAAATCTTGTAAACTTCTTTAAGGGGTTTATTAAGGTTACAAACTGCAGACAAGCTGACTTTGCAGTAAACCTTGACCTCACCAAGGAATTCAGCACCATACTACATGCAAATGTAATAAACAAGTTTAAGGATGTTTATGATGTGTTTAGGTGGACAGCAACTTAGAGACAGAACTCACACAGTAAGAGTAGGGGAAACATCCTCTGAGAGCACAAAGGTGACCAGTGGAATTCTGCAGGTATCTGTTCTAGACTACTCCTCTTTGTTATCTACTTACCTGATCTCCACCTATCAAACAACGCTCTCTGGTTAACAAGGTCTGTAGATAATTGCAAGCTAGGAGTTTTCATCACATCCCCTTGTGAAATATATGCACTCCAACTGGAGCTTGCACTTATCAATAGCTGGTGAGCTAAAAAGGAGCTTAATCCCAGTGCCAGAAAGTGAAACACGGTGGTATTTGTTTACCACTACCAAACTCCTGATTATAGCATCAATAACAGACAATTTCAAAATAAAAATGTCATGAGAGCCTGGGTGGACAGCTCCTTTACAATCGAACATCACCTTGCAACCATGGTTAGGAAATTCCTTTACCTTGAACAGTTCATTGCAAACATTATATCTTCCAGAACAAAAGAAGCCCCCTCCTTCTTGTACTCATTAATTAGTGCCATCACTGACTTCAGTGTACCTTCTTAAGCATTTCAAGCAATTGGAAAGGCCCCAGATGTTTGTATCTAAAATGATCAGGGGGTTAAAAGACTTTGAAATTCATATGGCTGAGACCATATTATCAAAGATTTGGAACTTTGAACATTAAAAAAAACAAAAAAAACAAAAAGCCCTCCTGCACCCCCACACCCTCCACTAATTAAGTATAGCAACTCCGAGATTGCACTATATTGCGGAAAAGGGTACATTTCCCATTTTTCCATTTTGGACTGTACCATGATTTCACATTTGAATATTAAAACTTTGATCATATGGTCCCAACCATATGACTTTCGAAGTTTTGAAACTTCGATAGTCTGGCAGGTATATATATAAATATATATAAATATATATATATATATATATATATATATATATATATATATATATATATATATGCTTTTTCTACATAGGGTTGGGTTGACTATTACAGGTCTTCTCTTGCATAATCCATCCACCTCTTTGCTAGACACCCTTATTCCACTTGCCTTATTCCTGTTTGTCCAAATCTTCTTCACCACATTTCCTTCTGCTTTTCTCCACATGTGCCTGAACCATTGTAATCTGTTCTCTTTAACATGTTCTGCAATTGGAGTTACTTTGGCTTCTGTCTTTCCCACAATGTGCACCCTACCACCCATCTCAGGCACTTCTCAACCGCTCTGTCTTTAATGGCCATGTTTCTGTGCCACACAGTAGTACAGGTCAAACCCCTGTTTTGTACACCTTACTTTACAGCTTTTTTGGCATTCTTCTGTCATACTCTACACCTAACTGTCTGTGCCATTTGGCTGCTGCCCTCTGAGTCTAGCTTTGACCTTCTCAGTCTGACTTTTCTTCTCAATGATCTCTCCTAGATTCTTGAAGCTGTTAACGTCTTCCTGGATTTTTCCTTCTATGTCAGTTCTCATCTTCTTCTGATTTCCCCCATTGCCACCATTACCACTGTCTTATCTGTACTCAGTTTCATCCCTGTGCCTTCTGTTTTGCATTTCATTCCCCTATCCTTTGCTGAAGTTCTTGGTCAAAGTCCAGTAATGCTACATCGTCTGCATGCAGCAACTCTGTTGATCTCTCCCCTTTGACCTGTTTACTAATGTAGTCCATCATCAGTATGAACAGCAGTGGGCTCACAGCTGACCCCTGATACAGACCCATTCCCATGGGAAAACCTCCTGAGAGTCCCAACACTATTCATACTTGAGTGATTAGGTCCTTGTACATAGCATGACCTAATTCTACCAGTGATTCTCAGACATTGAACCAATGCAGGTCTGCCCAAATCAGCTTTCTTGGGACTTTGTCATATGCTTTCTATGTATGCCAAGTTGGACTCTTTCCTCATTTCTAGCTTCTTTTCAAGGATCTGTCTTATTGCATACGTCAGGACAGTTGTGCTGTATCTTGCTCATCTTCATTCTTCCTTTCTACTGCTCTGCATATTTATTTATCAATCATCCTTTCCAGAGCTTTCATGCAATGTGACAGGAGTTTTATAACTGTACTACCGACAGTTGTATATTTCCCCTTTACTCTTACACATTGATATTAGCATACATATTCTGCAGTCATCTGGGATATGCCTTTCTCTCCATACTGCTATGAGTACCCTCAGAACCTATTTCTCCTCTGTCTCATGATGGCCAATAGGGACACATACACCTCTTCCACCACTAGCATGGGTCCCTAGTGTAGATCAGAGTAGGCTGTGTCGTCAACCTGCAACTTGCTTATCACCTGCAAATACCCATACTTTTTTTGGTAATATGACAAAATCACCTGGAACCATATTTTTACAGAGTCAAGTGACAAGCCGTGCCATAGTGCACTGTCTCTGATCCAGGTTCTCCTATCATGAGGATACTGTCCACAAGAGTGGATACCCAAAGTGGTTAGTCTGTGAAACTCTTCCTCCTACAAAGGCACCATCTAGAGTCTGTGATACTACCTGTAGTTCCATTCTTGAGAGATTTTTAAATGGAAACACTCAGTATGTTTTTCAGAAGTGGGACAAATTCAACACAGACAGAGGGAGAACATGCAAACTGCAAACAGGTATTAGATGATAGTCAGGATTGAACTTCTAACCTTATGAATGAGAAGTGAAACCATTAACCATTGTGCCAACTGATCTACATGCATATACATGCATACATATGCATACATACGCACACACACACACACACACACACACACACACACACACACACACACACACACACACACACACACACACACACACACATATATGTATGTATGTATTCAAAGATTCAAATTCAAAGAAACTTTATTGTCATTTAGAACCACACAAATGCACAAATGCAGCCTAAGCAAAATTACAAATATCAGCTCACGAGAGAAATGCAATGCAAATAACGTAGATACAGCAGTATCAAAGAATAACATAAGAAAGAAAATAATAACTTGTGTGACATGCAAGAGGTAGTTCACATTACATAAACACATTCACTATCCATTATCCAGTGATAAATAATAAATAAATACCCACCATCAAACCCCTACACTGTTAAGATAGAGAATAAATAGAGACTAGTGAATAGCAGCCGTTTAGTTACCATATTGCACTTGTTAACCTTAGACATGACTCAGTATAGCCATCATGTTGCATAATAGTAGTGGTGGCGGTAATTGCTCAGAGCAGCAGGATTAAATGAAAAAAAGAGGCTTCAATTTATCAGGTATTATGGTTGGTGAT
>NC_056735.1:505444354-505506854 GCF_019279795.1 Protopterus annectens | reverse complement strand
GGGCGGGTTAGGTGAGTTAGGGTTAGGGCGCGGGTAAGGTAAGTGTGCGATTATGTGGACGTGAGGGTTAGGGTGGTGTAGGTGAGTTAGGGTTATGGTGCGGGTGAGGTGACTGTGTGATAGTGACGGACCTTAGGGTTAGGGTTTGGGTTAAGGTAAGTGGATAGTTAGTGATGTATGTATAGTTTAGTTTAGGGTTAGGTGTAAGAGTTTGGGTGTATGTGTATGGATTGCTGTTTGTTTGGTGTGCTTGTGTTGTGTGTATGTGTTTTGGAACATCAACTTTTTTCCCTAGGAAAAAATTTGCTGTTCTGTATGTTCGATGTTTTAAATTTTCGATTAATAGGGTTCGATATTAGTACACTCGAAATTTTGAAAGTTCGGTGTTCTAATATAGACCCGTAAACAGAGCACTGCATACTGTCAATCATATGGACATTAAACTGCAGTCTTTAATGATGTATTTTACTGCTGCATTACCTTGGGAAATATTATGAGTTTTCTTAGCATCAGATTTGCAAGAAGTACTACAAAATAATTTGTAGAATGCTTTTTTTATGTTACACTTTTCAAACAAATGGACAACATGAATGTAAGACAGAACTGTACGAGTTATTCTATAACACAATATTATGTTAAAAGCCTTTGAAATATAATGACTTTCAATCATTAGCATATTGCTTTCAGATATTAGATACCAGTCTGATGTGCACATTTGACACTCGGAAGGTCAAGCTGAATAATAATTGCAAACCTACACTAAAAATTGGCATGTTAAATGCCAATATACTTGAGAAATGCTCTGAATGCCAAAACTCTATACTGGTCTGGACCCAGGAAGAAGAGCTAACATTGATCTAGAAGGCAAGTAATTTGGTAACCAACAAAAAGTTTAAGATCTGGACAACCAGAAAGCACAGCAAAGCCCAGAAGAGTTCAATGAAATTGCCAGTTGCAAGTTGGATAAATCCAGGTACAAATGTGATAGTTGTAGTAAATCCAGGCACAGGAACAAGAAGATTGATACACAAGTTTAATAAGACAATAAAAATACAATTAATTTATGTGCTTTTGTCCAAGACAATCAAGGACTTCATTGGAATAGTACAAACCTTAAAACTCACTGCTTAAATACTAGTTTTTAAAAGTTCTGATGTCATATAAGCTAGTTAAACAATTACGTGAAGTTAAACCCAAAGCACCTTGTGTGCACATCTACACTTTGAACATTTGACATTAAAAAATGTGTAGGCTAAAAATATTGAATCTTATTTTACATCTATATAAAGTGTTGGAAAGAAAAATTAATTAAAATTCCAGTTCTTTCAATTTTTAAATGCTGTCTTTACAAACTGTATCATTCAAGCCAGGTAGTTTGTCTGAAGCTGTTAAGAATTGCCAATTTAATTCTAAAGAACTAAGTTTCAATTTCCATGGGCCACCTCTTGCACCTAAAAAAACAGAATCTAAGACCCAGAATTTGAAACAGTGATTAGGGTTGTTCCCCACATGTTTTCTTAAAGCGCTTTTTCCTTTTTGTCTGTCAATGTCATAACAGTGTTTATAAATTCTATCACTTGGATTGTGCTCCTCTGGAATAAAGTCCAACTTCATGTGAAGCAGAGCTCCTCAATTACCCTATTTGAGTGCAACCATGACAATTAGATGGGAGATCCTAAATTTGCTCTGGGGGTGTCATCTATGTCCCTCATGGACAGGGACATTTGGTGCTAATCACTGATTCACTCTAACAATAATCATCTAACCATAGTCAACTATGGAACATGGGTATTATCTGGCTAGGCTAGTTAAGGCTCAAGGGCTGTTAGTGTACTAACCTCCTATGAACCTATGAACAAAATCTGCAGAGCTGAACATGTCCTAATTATGTAGTAAGAAGACAAATGAGCATCACACGATGTGGCAGATAATGGCTGAAATGTGCAGTAAGCAGTTTCCCTTCACTACAGGGAGAATATCTCATAAAACTGTTTTACTGTTGCTACCAGATGCAATTCATAGATGTCAATGAGGGTAAAGGTTCATAGGTACAAGGCAACTAACTACAAGTATACCTACTTTAAGTGCAGCAGTCCTAGTTGTTCACAGATCAGTGTCTTGCAGGTGGGTATTTGTGTGTCAGCTTACACGAGCTGCCACTTGAACACATAGGTAAGGATGATATCCATGGCAAATGTATCTTAGAAGATTTAGGGTTAAGGTTAAGGTACAGGTTTTGTGATTAGGGTTATTGAGTGGGTGTGAGTTTTCTGGTAAGGGTCAGGGAATGGGGTTTGGGATTAGGGTTAGGGAGTAAAATGACTTTTAGATTTAGGGAGCAGCAGCAGGTTTTGGTTTTAGGGTTTGGTGTTTAAGGAAGGAATAAAAGAAATTGGGTAAGAGACTGAAAAGAAATTTTATGGCTGGTGTTAGAAAATGTGTTTGAGGTTAGGGTTAGGGATTAGTTTGCACTTTCATAGCTTGATTTTGGATTTTAAGTTGGCTGTCTGTGGGGTTAGTTGGCAACAGGAAGCAGTTTAGCTGGAACTAATGGCATGCAATTACTTATTAGAGACACACTTTAATTCATCTTCAAAATACTCTTAGTAGAATCACCTGCAGCAGTCGACTGTATAATTCTTGTAAAATGAGAATTTATTTGAAATGTTGGCTATATTTGCCACTAGTGAAACAAGCAGGCATGTGAGTGGAAGAAAGAAAGGCTCAAAAATTCTGAACCATTGCAATATTTCATACCGACAGCTCCTCCTCTGCCATGCTATTACTCTGTACTTTAAAGTTTATTAATGTTCATATGTTCTTTGTGTAATGATCTGTCTTACAGAAAAACAGCTACATAAATATAAAGGCGAGAGAAAATTATTCAGCTACTACTGAAGGAGATTTTGGGCTGCTGTTTCTTTTGGACAGAATAAAGTTGGATTATGAGGAGTTCAAGAACAGTACCTGCACAAGATTGATTCAACCACAAGGACAGAACTTTTGACATTTCTGACTGGCAGTAGGGATCTCATTGCAATGCAGAGAGGCAGAATTTTTCTGCAGCTGTGTCACTGCCTAAGTGACTGGGAGATTTATTGCATTCCCTGCTGGTTGTTGAGCCACATTGAGATGTGACAGAAATAATCAAACTAGTTTGATAAATTTTGGCCTTTCATCAACACGGAACT
This sequence comes from Protopterus annectens, assembly GCF_019279795.1. NCBI lineage: Eukaryota > Metazoa > Chordata > Ceratodontiformes > Protopteridae > Protopterus > Protopterus annectens. The sequence goes on along the minus strand of NC_056735.1, from coordinate 505,503,663 downwards.
ATTTAATTAAGCAAGAACATAGAGTAGTGCTGATAAAGAAATGTTATCTTTCCATTAGGGTTGCACAATGTCAGGTTTAACATAGTTACCAATGCAGTGAGTGCAAAGGTATTGTTGTTTAAGTATTTTTATTATAAGTAAACATATGAAAATAGTATAAGCATTCTAATCTGGGTTTTGATTAATTAACTATTTAAAGTATTTACATATGGCCTAATAAAGGAAACATTTACACAGGAATAAATAGGTGAAAGATTACAAATACATATATATACAATTGGATGAACAGAACTGTTTATACAGGATTAAAAAGAATATATTACTTTGAAAGTTTCAATTAAATTTAAAACTTTTTTTCCAGGGATTTTCAGTCCAAGTTCTGGGGTAAATTCTTGCTTCTTTAACTTTAATTTTCAAGGAAGCTGATTCTTCTAGTAGCCGTAAAAACTCTTGAATTGTTGGAGGTTCCGATGATTTCCACTTTCTGGTTATGCATTTTCTCGCTACAGCAAGCAAAGTCAGAAGTGGATAAAGACTTCTTCTTTTCATAGTGTTTGTATCATTTGTATTTAACAGGATTAAAGATTTTGATAATGTGAAGGAGTCTGAAAATAAAGCTTGACAAAATTCACCTATCTTCACCCCAAAATTGTTAATTTTATTGCAATCATAAAAAATGTGATTCCAGTCTGCAGAACAGACCTGGTTACATCTCCAACAAATAGTGGTATCAGAAGATTGTATCTTGGCTATTCTATTGGGGGTGTAAAAAGCTCTGTGCAAAAACTTCCAAGTGAATATTTTCCACCACTGAAAGTTAAAATTAAGATTAACAGAGTATAATATGTTTGATTTAGCTACAGAGGATAGATTAGATGTTTGGTCTTTATCAATATAGTTCCAGAGTTTTTGATTAGGGGCAGTTTTATAATTTATCAATATTTTATAGAGATTGGAAGTTAAGTTGGCCCAATCCTGATTATTATAGATTAAATTTTGGATATGAAAAATCAGTTTGGGTTCAGTAATAAATGAGGAATTCTTTATTAATCTGCATAATTCTTGAGCATGGGTTAAAATACTTTGTAATAAGATCCAATCTGAGTCTGGTATATTGTAGGAATTTTTTATTTCATGGGACTGTAATACTGTCAGATCCTTTATACATTGATACCAACAAATGAGACGTTTGGATTCCCATTCTTGTAAAACTTTTTTGTGAAGTCTGTTTGAGTAATTTTTTTTAAATCTTGAAAGGAATCAGAGTTTCCCACCAGAGTTTGATATCTAGATTTGAGTTTATGAAAGATCTAAAAGTGTTATATATATTATTTATTAATATTGTTTGAGTTGGATTTCCAATGTTATATTGTAAGTTAATACCCAGTATATACCATAAACTAATAATCTGATTCTCAGATAATAAATTATTAATTTATTTTTATTTAAAAAGATAGTGGTGTGAAGAGATTTCCAGGCAGAAGAAAAGTTAGGATCTAACCAATTAATAATTATTTTAAGTATGGATACCTTAATGTAGGAATCAAGGTCTGGAAAATTAATTCCCCCTAGATCCCAGGGTCTGATATGATGTTGGAAAGCAATTTGTTTTTTCTTTAGGAACCATAAGAATTTTAATAAAGTTCTGTTGAAGTCTCTCAGAATTGTTGTTGGGAGACATAGGAATGGCACTTGCTATGTAGGTTATCTTTGGGAGTATGGTCATCTTTATTATTTGTAATCTGTCTTCAAATTTTAAGAAGAGTTTATTCCATTTGTCTATTAAAAGTTTTATAGAAGACAAAGTATTAATATAATTTGTATTTAGAATTAAGTTTGTGTTTTCATATAAGGTGATTCCTAAATAATTAATGGATGTTACTAGAGAACGAATAATGTGGTTTGGGCAAAGATGAGTCTTACTTTTTTATTCAATAACATATATCTGGATTTTCTTTGCTTATTTTTAAGCCTGAAATTCGATAGAATTTTTCAGCTTGTTCATCTAGCTCCTTGAGGGATTCTTCTGAGACTCTTAAAGTAAGAAGGATATTATCAGCAAAGAGCATAATTTTGGAATTGTACTGTCCATAGATGTCAATACCAGATATTCTTGGTGATTGACGAATAGAGATTGCAAATATTTCAACAGCTAAAGCAAATAAAGTAGGAGACATGAGGCATCCCTGTTTAGTTCCTTTAGTAATTTTTATGGCTTCAGATGTGAATGGGCCTAGTTTCATGTAAGCAAGATTGTTAGTATATAAGCTTTTGATCAGGAGTATAAATTGGATGGGGAAATTAAAAATTCCTAGTGATTTAAAAAGGAAATCCCACCGTTAGGTATCAAACGCTTTTTCAATATCAAGGGCAATTATAAGAGCTTCTTGATTATCCCTATTAATGAAATCTATGAGAGTAAGGATTCTTTGGATGTTATCATGGATTTTTCTATTATAAATGAAACCTGCTTAATCTTCATGAATAATATTTATTAAAGATTTCTTGATTCTATTTACTAAAATAAATGTAAAGATGTTATAGTCATTATTAAAAAGTGAGATGTGTCTGTAAGAGCTGCAAAAATGGAATTTTTATAGTAAATATTTCCATGATGGAGGGATATATTGTTGGGAGTGTGTAATATTAAGTGCGTTGTGGAATAGTGTCAGGGCAGATGTTGACAATAGTTTGTAGATTTCATTTGTGATTCCATCTATTCCAGGGGCTTTGTTATTCTTACTTTGTTTTATTCTACCTACTATTTCTTTTAAAGATATTTGTCTTTGTAATTCTGACCTTATTTGATCTGGAACTTTATTTGTATTAAACTTGTTAATATCTATATCTGTAATGGTTGTGTTCAGGGGGTCTTTAGTCTGCGAAACAGAATAATGATATTTAAACACTTCTAATATGTCACTAATGTCTGAGACTAATTTATTATTTTTACCCTCATGTATAATTTTTGTAATGCTGTTCTCAGCTGATTGCTTTTTTATTCTCATTGATAAGTTATGCATATGTTTTGAGGATATTGGGAATGAGTTAATTCTTAGTTTTTCTAGGGCTAAATTGGTTATGTGGGTTAATATTTAATTATATTCTTAGTTAAGTTGATCAATTCTTGTTTTCTTTGCAGATGAGTCTAGGAAAATATCTAGGTTTAAGTCTATTAGTTGTTTTTGTATATTTTGCAGTACTGATTCCCATTCTTTGGCTTTATTTTTATACCATACTGAAATTTTGCCATATAAGCATGCCTTTAATGTGTCCCATAAGATTACTGAGTTTGTATCATTTAATTGATTAGTTTCTAAAAAAAATAATTTCAGAGTGTAACCATGGTTTAAACTGTTTTAGAGTGGTAATGTAAACTGGGATTCTGGATAATTGGTTTAATCTCATCTAGTCAGTTTCTGTTTTTAGGATAAGGGAATTATAATCTGAAAGAGGGCATGGGAGGATAATGAAATCTAAAACTTTCGTACTAAGAGTATGGGATATATATAGTTTATCAATTCTAGTTTGTGTTTTGAATCTATGATCTTTATGAAAGTATAATAAAGATGTGTTTCCTTTATAAGAAAAGGTATCCATAAGGTTCAAATTGCTTGTCCAGTTTTTGAGAGCTTTCCCTATTGATGATAAACAAAGAGGTCTGCTGTTTGTAGTCTCAGACTTGTCAGTAATACAATTGAAATCACCGCCCAGAATTAGGTTTCCTTTTTTGGATGCTATTGACTAGATTTATATGTTTCCTTACTGTGGATATTCCTATGCCTGGAAACCAATAAGTGTCGACTAAGGTCCAAGTTCTGTTGTTAAATTTGACTATTACTATGGTTAGAAGATCTTCCTTGTCTTCATATTTAAATATAATTTGTGGCATAATAGCACTTTTTTCCATAGTATTATTGTTCCTCTTGTTTTATTCTTATAAGGTGAATGTGATAAAATTGAGAATTCCTTAGGGTTCCAAATAAATTTATCATCTAACTTAAAGTTGGATTTCTGTATAAAAACAACTTGAGCCTTGTTCAGTTTTAGATATTTTAAAAGATGTGTTCTTTTCTCTGGGTTATTTAATCCATTAACATTTGGTGAAAGTATCTTTAATTCCATTTAGGTTGTGTCTTTTAAGTAGTTTTTTTGATGCCAAAAATAAACAGTTCTGAGTGTAGTGATATAACATATTTACTTTTAGTAGTGTAAGAATTGAATTCTGTATGTATTCTTTCCAAAATCATGTAAAAAAGGAAAGTTTGATTTAGGTCAGTTAATTATGAAAAGTGAAAGGTTATAATTAAAAGTCTATTTCTTAAAGAATAAAATGATCAAAAAAAAAAAACTTTTCAAACATGGGGTAAAATTCATCCCTAATCTGATAGGTAATAAGTACTCTGTCAGATTATCCATCAATCCAAAATGAAAATAACCAAGCAAGCTTGAGCTCCTAAGATAATACAGGAGACATCTAATAACATCTTTTAAATATATTGAGTTTCTTGCAGCACAATCAAGTTGTAAGGAGTTTCAGGATATCTTAATAATCAGATCTATACCACTTTGAGCCATTTCCTCTTAACTAATAAATATATATTTTAATACAAACTAAGAATGATGGGTATGTATAGTTGTAGCTGACATGTTACAATAGATATGTGAATGTGTATGTTAGCGTCCGATATCGACTATGAGCTTCTAAAATATTTGATGGAAGAGAGTCAATATGTAGATAATTAGCTGAAGATCAACTAGAATGTATTAATTAATACTTTTTTACTGCAAGTTGTCCATGTTTAAAACTTCTATAAACCTCAGATTCCTTCATATAAGTTAGTTAATTATTTTGAGAGAAAGACTATGGTCATAATCAGAGGAAATGGTTCTATGTGCTTCTCCATCTGAAATCTTAATTTCACAAATAATTTAAGTAAAAATCATTAAATATGTCACATGGTAAACTAAATGACTTTTATAACAAATTATGTCACTTAAAATCTAGTATTAAAGTTTAAAATTTGATACATTCTCAAAAAAAAAAATAGTGTATTCAGAAGACTGGGTTCCAACAAAGGTTAGAACATCAATGGCATTCAGATTGCACTATTATTACTTGAGTCTGGTTATAAAAAAAACTTTGAGTATCTTTATGCCATAATGAGAATTTGAAATTTTTAAATTAGGAAGCGAAGAGTTAAGATATAATATTTAAAGTTAATATCAACCCAAGTTTTGTTCAGAAAACATCTATTTAAACTAGGTAACCAATTAAAATATACTTAAATCATTGTTTCATTAAAAGATTATAGTATGATTTGATTCTGTATGATGCTTGGACAACTAATATCCATATACATTAGTACAATAACAACCAAAATGTCAGTGCAAAGCAAGTATCAAACTTGGTCATCTTTAAAAAAGTCATAGTTGATAAGAAACTGCTGGAAATGTGGGAAACAACACATACTATAAATCAAAATGAGCATGTTTGTAAGTGTACTGCTTTTAAATCATATAATAGAGAATGTTATACATGTCACCCTTGTCATTACTGACAGCTTGAATACATAAATTAAATACAGTTTCAGCCAGACAGGTGAAATCTGAATAGATATGAGGCGTATGTTAAGATATCTCTGCATATAGTATTTTCTAAACAAAAGTGTCAGTACTTTAATATATTTCAGATCAGTGAGTACAATAGTCGATTGACTGAACACATGAATAAAATTGACCAGATGATGAAAATAATGATTAAAATACACTTCCAGCTTGTTGTTGGTGTAATTGTTACATAAGCGGTTTTCATTAGTTACAATAGATGGCAGTTGTAGTACACAGTGAAAAGTATTAAATAAAAAGAATATTATTTCCCTAATTCATTCATTAATTTAAATGTGATTCCCCTTTAAGAGAGGCTGTGAGAGTGGTACGTAGTTACGTGACATCGCTTTACCAGAAAATGACCATCATGCATATGTTAATCCCATTTAAACTTTACATGTGTGGAATTATTTTATCAAAAGAAGCCAGGTACATGCAAGAAATGAATAACAAAGGAGAAAATTATTAGCAAGAGCAATAGAGTGGGAGGAGATTTCAGATTTGTGTCATTAGTTTGATTTAGTAGAATTTAGTGTAGCTTTCTTCCATTTCCTGCTTTGGTCTACTAGTATCTGGAAGAATTACATAGCTTATGGTACAGGAAAAAGTACCAGAAGTGTTGTCATAGTTAATAGAGCTGCATAAACTATTAGTGATGAATCGCGTAGAACAACAGCTGATTTAAACAGAGTCAGTGCAGCTCGGGTGTGCACATATTCTCGAGACAAGATATCTGGAGACAATAATTCAAATGTAAAAGAAAACTTTTTTTTTTCTCAATTCTCACTGCCTTTTGAGGAAAAAAATAAATAAAATGAAATAGCTTAATACCCATACTTGGTAACTTCGTTAGTGACAATGACCAGATGTGAATTAGTTAAATAACATTGTTAGTGACAAAACCCTTTTTTTTACTAAAAATATGCATTCATAAGTACTTTAAAGGATTCAAGAATATAATAAAAAAATAAAATAAAATAAAATAACACTATAAATTCACTAATTCAACACTTTAGAAAGGTGGGATATAAATAGTAACATGTAACTCCACTAATAAAGCATTTTTCAAATTCAAAAAATAAGGAAGGCTGTAAGATAGATAGGGTAAGCATTTTATGTGTATAGGCTAAATATGTGATAACTAGAGAAAGGCATGAGGCAAGACAGCAGATCAATGTCACTTATAATATGGATATTATTAAATATAGAAACAAAAAGTAATACATGCACTTTTTCCCTTTTTTCTTTATCTCTCTGTCCAAAAAGGTATGACTAAGGATTTGGCAGTTGCTTTGAGAGGTTTTGAGGAAGTATAACTTCTAAGGTCTGTTTTCTGTTTCTTTTTCCCCACTTCCTGCCAATTATTTTTCTCAGGAGATCTTTTTAGTGTACAAGAACTTGCCCAGTCCATTTCATCCGGGATGGAAATGATGTTGTTATTTTTAATGAAAGAGATAGTTTCTTCAATGGAGTTAAAGGATTTCATATAATTTGAGTAGAAGATCCTTATCTTTGCTGGATATAGAATATGGGTTTTTATTTTGTTTTGTTTCAGTAGTGTTACTAGAGGCCAGCTTTTCTTCCTTTGTTCTAATAGCCTTGAAGAATAGTAATTATCAAATCTAATCTGCTGTTGTTTATAAGTAAGTGGGCTTTTCCTCCATGCAGTATTAAGGATAAGGTCTTTGCCCAAATAAGAGAGAAATTTAACTATTATGGATCTTGGAGAAGAAGAGGTTGTAGAAGGCATTGGTTTCCCTACTGCTGTATGGGCTCGTTCAATGCCATAAGATAAACCTTCATTCAAACCAAGAAACTCAGGGAGCCAGGAATTAAGGAATAAAATAATATTATCACCCTCTGTTTTTTTTCAGAGACCATATATTCTTATATTGTTTCTTCTTTCCCGATTTTTCAGGTCATCTAGATTATTAGTTAACCATTTATTTTGTTGGGAAAGAAGTTCAACCTGGGTCTCATCTTCTCTGAGTCTGTTATTGATGTCAGTAACTGAAGTTTCCATATCAGATATTTTGCTTTGTTGTTGGTGGAGAATCTCTTTTAAAATGTCAGTTTGTTTTGACAGTTTTCTTTTAGACTTTCAAGCCTGTCATTGAACTTGTCCATTTTTAGAGATAAGTCCTGCAGAGTGGCAGACATCAATTGAATATCCTTCTTCAATGATGTGTCAGAATTCTTTGTGAAGCTCATTTTCAATGAGTTGATCTTTCTCTAAAGTATTTTGACAGGAAATTTTTTGAATAAATACTTCAAGGTTGGTAGAAGTTTAGAAAAATGAATTGTTGAGAATAGTTATCCAGTTTTCAGGAGGATTGAGTTATTTATTTTCCTGTAATTTGGTGTAATGTAAGGAGCTCAAAAAATGCTGTTACCAGTTGGCCATTCAGGCTCCACCCCAGTGCAAAGGTATTGTTGCATCACACAAACATATTTGCTTTTTATTCTTCATTCTTCTGGTTTAGTTAATTGTGTATGATGCGTTTGTTTTTTCTTTTAATAGTGTTAGTTTCTAGGAAAGTTGTTTCAGTATGTATCAGTTTTACCTGCAATAATGAAACTGCTATTATACTAACATGTTTGCAGTTCTTTGGCTTATACTATAACAAATAAGTATCTACTAACTGGGATGATGGGTTTGTGTCTTTCATGTGATTAGACTGAAGAAGATGCTTGTATTTCTGTGCATTTATTACAAGCCCATGATTTCCAACTGCTGCTCTGAATCACCTTCAACAAGCAGTGCGGAAATACATGATACATCACCAATTTTTGTCCCCAAGCTCCTAACATTCAGGGTTCTCACTGGGTTCACTATTATGAACAGAGATACTGTTATCATTATGAGTTCTAAGCTGGATAATTATTACATTTAATCCTGGGATAGACTTTGGAGCACTGAAGCTAAATTTAAGGACCTATAGTGTGTGCTATTTATGACTGTGCAGTACATTGACAGAAGCACCAAAAGTAGGTTTCAGAAATGAGAAAAATCAAGCTTTTTAAACACCATTTTGATTTTTTCTCTGGTACAGGGCATGTTTAAGCACCCCTAAGTGCTGTTAAGATCAAGTCACATAGTAGGAATTAACAGTAAGTGTGGGCAAGCAAAGAGCAGCAGCAGAAGGTAAAACAGCTGTTGCCATGCTTACAAAGAAAAACTTTGTATATATCAGCTTTAAAAGCTGTTTATCCTTCAGAGAAATGCTTCATTTCTTCCTGATGTCTCCTTGGCAGCACTGTTTTACCAGCTTTCAAGGGCTTTGACAGTTGGTAAAACTCTTTGCAGTCCTACATCCTTTCTTTCCGTAACTGGAAGCATATTGAGTAAATAAAGCTCCATGCATGCACTAATAAGAATTATGACTGGGTTTCAACAAACATGCTCTGGGATTCAGGAAGAGGTCTCACACAAGTCCTAACTGCCCAAAACGGGTTGGCTACTTAGCATGATAGTGACAAATTGTGATTCAGAGACAGGTATAGCTGCAGTAAGTAAGACCTCATTATTGAATCATTAACATGTCTCTGAATCAAGCAATGTGCTGTCAAACCTGACTGTGCTAGTGTTTTTCACAATAGACCATGTACAGTGTTAGCAAAGGTGCCATATACATACACACTCAAAAATGCACTCACACACAGACACACACTCACACACACTCATCTACAAAAAACCCACCACACTCACTCAGGCTGATGGAAACACTCACCCATGTAGTCACACAGACAGACAGACAGACACACACACACACACATGCACACACACACACACACACACACACACACACACACACACACACACACACACACACACACGCACACACGCACACACACGCACACGCACACACATGCACACACACATGCACACACACACACACACACACACACACACACACACACACACACACACACACACACACACACACACACACACACACTCACCCACATATATACACCATATGTCTCAACCTTTTCCAGCAAGAAATCTGGAAAACGCCACAAATAATGGGGACAGAGGCCCAAAAATAGGGACACTTTTTAAAATATTGCTCTTACAAACTTAGAAAGTAGATAGGATAATATGTTTAACATTAGCAAGAATTTCCTAAAGGCTATGAAGTCTGTAACTCAAGTTTCTGCCATTATTTTCTGACTTCAGTCCTCAATGATTTGCAGTGATTTGCCAAAAACACAGGTTTATGAGAAACCGTCCAAAATGTGAGGCAAAAATCTGGACATTCTTTGAAAATTTGGACAGATGACAGGTATCACACACACACACACACACACACACACACACACACACACACACACACACACACACACACACACACACACACACACACACACACACACTCTCATAGGCATTCCCAAGAACATACACTCATATACACTCATCCACAAACAAACCTCACCATACCAACTCTCACTGATGGAAACACACATTCATCTACACACACAGTCCAACAGACTGGAACACACATGCAAATAAACAAACACACACACTTGCGCGTGCACACACACACACACACACACACTTGAGATTCCCTACCTAAACCCCATAGTGTGACCACAGAGGCAGACAAACACACACAGCACAAACTCATACAGCCTCAATCATGTCCCTGCAGACACACACACACACACACACACACACACACACACACACACACACACACACACACACACACACACACACACACACACACACACATACACACTTGGTAACACCCTTCCACCCCCTTGATTTTGATGATTTTACCTGCACCATGAGTTCTCCCACAGCAGTGAATGGGTAACTTCTGTCTTTTGATGACATTCACTTTTTCCTCCTAAATAAAATTGTACTCAGCTGTGTGATTTCCTGAATTGCTTGGCTAAAGAGGTTTTGACATTTCTGGAGGACAGTATAACTAATTAACATTAGCCACTCCTCTGGACTATTGCAGAGAACCACAGGACCACTGTCTGTACTGATACACCTGTAACATGAAACCCTCAGTGGGTGACCAGTTCATGAATCAGAGAAGCCCGGTACTATGTGGAAACATTCTGAGATAAGGCTTACACATTACACTAAGCCTTTAGGAATCCCAGGGTTAGTCATTATTATGCATTCTTCACACATATACCAAGGTTTATCTCATAAACTTTACTCTTGAGAATTTCTTGGCATCCACGTGCCAAACACATAATAAGTTGGTTATGATGAGATACAATCATAATTCTCTGTGTTAAGGAAAGTATATGTTAATTACTTGCAGTCATGTTCTAGAAAGGGATTAATTCATAGACACCTAAAATGTGTTTGTACTTATACATTCATTCATTCATTCATTCATTCATTCATTCATTCATTCATTTATGTATTATTTATTTAACTTTGTTTGATCATATTAGCCTCACTAGGCTAATAGCCTCTTTTCATGAGATATCTGAGGTGGCATTTATACAACTTGAGGAAATTTGGCCAGGGCACTGGGGATGCTATTGTTAGTGGCACTTCTAACATTCTGTTTCCATTCCAGGTATGTAGGCAGTTCGGAGAAGCAGGAAGGAGATGGTGAGTACCTATGAGGTAGAAGATTGTTTAGAGATGGAGAAGGAGAATGTGGCATGGATGCAGTAGAGCCTTTATGAGAAAAGCTGTTAAATGAAGGAAGTGCAGCAGAGGATTCATCCATATCGTGGAGAAGGGAGAAGTGAAAGAAGTAAAGTAAGAGAAGGTTGTCGGACCTTCACAGGACTCAGAGTGCTTGTTTCAGGAGAGGTTGTTCAAAGGAGATGGTGAGACTCAGCAAGAATGTAGAATTACAGCCCTTCAATCTTGTGGGGTGTTTATCTAAAAAAAATGTTAAATCAGGGTCAGTTAGAGAGTGAGCTGGCAGCTTCATGAGGGGAAATTATGGACAAGATACAAGAGGAAGAGGTTAAAGGGATAGAGACAAGGAAGAAAATATATGTTCAAAAGGTAAAGAAAGGAGAAAAGTGTGTGGAAGAAAAGGGAGAGAGAGATAACAAGGAGACAATTTATAGTAAGGTTGAGCAGCAAAGAAGAAAAGGAGCTTAATAGATATCAGATTTGGTACACAGCAGTTGCAGCTCTTGGTATTTCACCAAAAGAGCTAAGAGCTTGTATACACATTAACAAAGAGACATATTTTTCATTTTGTCTGAAACTGGGCAGTTTATGGAAAAATTCTTAGAGAAATTTGAATGTAAGAAAGACTGTAATCCTTGGAGCTTTTATGTAGTACAAGCATTTAAGAGGGAGACAAAACATGTATTGTTATCCAGTTTCAAACTGAAGATAAAGAACTGTTAAAAGATTATTTAAAGACTGTATGCAGAGACGTGCTGGACATTAAAAAAATTGTGATGATAGAGAATTACGACCTGGGGGATGTGATTGTGGGGTGATTTTGAAAATGGAAAATAAAAAAATGCATATTTTGAGTGTAATAATTGTAGAAGGAAACAGAGACTATGTTAGATATAAGGGACAACCAAAAACATGCTTTTTTGTGGAAAAAAAATATCATTTGATTAGCAATTGTGACAAAAAAAGTTTTATTTGTGAGAAGTTGAGGCATGAAGCTAGGAAGTATGATATGATTGGTAAAATATGGGAAAATGAGGCATGCAGAGATGAATTGTGAAGAAAATGTAGAAGTTAAAGAACAAGAACAAATACAAGAATGTGTAGATAGAAACGTAGAAAAAGAATATGGTGAGAAGATTGTTAATAAGAAAAAATTTATTAAAAAAGTGAAAAAGAAGTGGAAGAATTGCTACAAGAACAAGTGAAGATGAATATGTAAATTGGAGAGTGGTGAGAGGTAAAATGAATTCCATACGGAAAGGGGTGAAAGAAAAAGAAAGTTTAAGAGTGTAGTTATGGAAAAAAATGTAATGTGAAAGGAGGTAGTAAAATGTTACTAAAAGGAAGCTGAGAATCTTAGAGATAAATGTTAATAGTATAAAGAATATTAAAAGAAGAATAAGTGTTTTAGAATGGTGTGCATCACTTGATATGCAAACAGTCATACTAGAAGATATGAGAATGTTAGAAGAAGGAAGAATACAAGCGGAAATATTATGAGGTGGAAATATTTAGAGTATGGGAAAAATACATGTTCAGGTATTGAAGTGTTATGCAATGAAACAATAAAAGTTTTAGATTATACCATACCAGAATTGGGTAGAATAATAGTGATAGACATAAGATGGAAGAAAGACATGTATAGAATTACTGTGATCTATACGCTTGTTACAATGAAAGCAAGAAAAATAGTGTTTTAAAAAAAATCTAAACTATGCAGAAGTAATTATGGAAATAATATTAGTGGGAGATTTCAACTGTGATTTAAGAAAAAGAAAAGTAAGAAGTGATGCTAGGAAGGTATATGAAATAATAAAAAGTGGAAAATTATATATCTGGGATGAGAATCACTGGACTTACAAAAGAAAGGAGACAAAAATGGAAATTGATTATTTTGTAATATCTGACAGTCTAAAAGTTGTACATGGAGGAGTAATGGAAAAAAGGATATTTGGATCATTTAGCTATATGGTTGCAACTGCAAGAAAAGGAAGGATATATAAGATTAGCTAAAGGCATTAAGAGACTTAATGAAAAGACTTAAATGCAGAAGACAGAAAAGAGATTAACCAATTATGGAAAGATCATGAGAATATGAGAATTTTTATGAAAACTGGACAAATTGATGGATAAGTTTTAAAGAAAAATGTAAAAAGTGTTTTCTGGAATATCAAGCAATGAGAAAGAGGAAAGAAAAATTAGAATATAAACAACTAAGCCAGAAGGTGTTTAAAGAAGTAATAGAAAACTAAGATAATTATTTATGAAAAGGAGAAGAACGTGTATGAAATGAATCAGGAGAAGATAAAGAATGTTATATAAACAAAGATATTTTTCAGGAGGAAAAAAAAGAAGAGGTGGCACCATATTAAAATACAATTGTAAGAGAAAATGAGAGAATAATAAGAAAATGAATGAGAGCGAGTGAATACACAAAAAATACTTGAGGTAATATGAAAGTGTATAGAGAATACATTTAAAAAAGAGGTATAGAAGAGAAGCAGAAAGGGAAAGTTAAAAAAATGAAGCAAAGTGGATAATAACAATATGGAAACATAAGTGTAGGTGAACTTAATATCATTTTAAAGGAATTATATATGGAAAAAGACACAGGGATATATGGTATTGGGTATTATATGTATTGTAATACGGAAAAATGTCAAAAAGTGTATTTTGTGGAAGTATTAAATGAATAGTTAGAAAAAGGAATAGTAGAAAAAGAAATATGTACAGGGTTATGAAATTTATATGGAAAAAGGGAGAAAAAGAGGATATAAGAAATTGGGGACTGATAGTGTTGAATACTATAGATTATAAGATATTTATGAGAATAGTAGGGAAAAATTATGAAATAGTGTAGATAAATTACTTGATATTACTTTTGGTAAAAAAGATAAAAGAAGTCGAGATTTATTATGAATATTGAAAGAGGTGATAGATTATATTTATAAAGCATTGGAAACTAAAGTTATGGTAGGAGACATAACTAAAGTATTCACTAGAATGCTATATAATGTGTTGTGAGATATATTAAAAGATTATAGCATAAGTGATCATCCCCTTTGGGAAAAACCCAGTTCCCATGAATTACCCTATCGATGGTAGTCCACTGAACACAGAAGCCATTATAAGAGATCTGGGAACACAGGTTGACAGCAACCTCTCTTTTGACCACCACTCTGCCACTGTGGTCAGAAAGTCCTTCTATGTGGCCCATCTCATTACTATGGGTTTTGCATCCATGAAGAAAGAGGTCATTGTCTCCCTCTACTCTTCCCTCATTAGGCCAGTCATCGAGTACAATGCCCCATTTGCCATGTACCTCACTAGACACCTGCAACAACTGGAGATGCCGCAAAAGTACCTCTCAAAGAGGATTCTAGGTCTTAAACACATCCTATATGGACAGACTCAAAAAACTCCAACTATTCTCTGTCTCATATCACCTACTTATAGGTGATCTCTGCTTGACTTACAAAGCCATGTCTGACCCAGCTCTGTTAGAAATGCTACATCTAAAGAAATCCCAATCCCTCCACACCACATGCTCCAGAGACCTTAACCTCATTACCACAATCAACAGAACGTGCTGGAGGGACACGTTCATAACCCAGAGACTGCCCATGCTATGAAATAGACTTCCCATACATGTCAAACAGAGCACCTCATTGGCCCTCTTCAAAAGAAATCTTGATGAGTGAATGGGAAATAGAAAATTCACCCCAGGGATCACTCCAGTGGCTCTACTTGATAAAGGCACTGGGAAATAAGGTCAGGTAGCACAATGTCAGGGTAATCCTATGGGCTAGGCTTGTAAAGGCTCTAGGGACATTAACCTAGTACACACCTATGAACCTATGAACCTTTGATAAAATAATTAAAATATGTATGTCAGTGTATGAGAATAATTATGTGAAAGTGATACTAAATGGATGGTTAAGTGAAGAAATAAATATAGAATGTGGGATAAGGTAGGAGTGTTCAGCAAGCAGTATTTTATTTGCATTAGTTATGAATGTTGTTGTTGTTAGTAAAATGAATAGATGGTTGAAAATGATAAGATATAAAATAACAGGATAAATTCAAATTCCAGTAATTCCTACTTATGCAGATGATATAGTTTTAGTTATGAAGTATAATGAATGGATTGAAGAAGGAATTATAAGACTAAATCAGTACTTAAAAATGCTTGATTTATAAATAAAAATAAAAGTAGTGGCATTTGGTCCATGGATAGCATAGACGGGATTCAATTCAATGATGAGTTTATACATATCTTAGGAATAAGATTTGAGATAAGAAAAAAGTATAGGAAAAAGCACTGGGAGAAAATTAAACAAAAAAATAAGAAAAGTTTATATGTTTTAGAGGTCATATAAATTGTATAACAAAAAAGTGTATTCAATAAATTATATTCTTTTAGGTAAAATTGCTTATTTAATAGGTGTTTATATGATACTATCTAAGCTTGAAAAAAAGTTATTATCTATTATATTTTCATTTATATGAGAACCTAGGTTGAATCCAGTAAGATTATGGATTCTGTATATTAAGGAAGAAGAGGGAGGACTGCAACTGATTAACCCAATTGTTCATAGAGCTTCATTGAATCTTTATAAAGATTTGGCATGATAAGAAGAAAAACACAAGAACTTAACAAATCTTATAATGAAAGACAAATATAATAATTTATGGGGGAGAATATGTTCTAGGAAAAGGTGGAAAGATTGTTTAAATAAAATAAATACTAGAAAGCTGGTGGAACCAATAAACCCAAAAAGTACAAATAATAAAAAATATAGGCGTATAGGCTGTAGGATAAAAACACACTGTTGTTTATTACATAAATAAATAGTTAAGCGCTTTTGAAGCAATCCTCTTCATCAGACTTTAATACAGAAACACAAGATTTAAATAAAACCAACAACCAATAAAAACACATTTTAAAAATCAGTGTGGTAAACCTCTTTTTTTCAAAAGAGGTTTTAAAGAGACGACACTATTAAGGCCAGGGGGTAAATAAGCCTTAAAATCCATAATCCATCTCAGTTCAATGTATTCAGTCTCATTATTAATATCACCTTCTCTCAAACTTTCATTATTTTTTTGTAAAACCAAAAATTTAAAACCATGTTGAACATCAAGATCTGACACATGCTTAGACAGTGCACTCGTAGACTTATTATTTCATATGTCATTGAGATGTTCCATCACTCTCTCCTTCAACATACGGTTTGTTTCACCAATATAGAACACACTGCATAGGTTACACTTAGCCAAATAAACAATATTCTTAGTGGAACAGTCAGCATAGAAAGAAAACTTTATAGGATTCTGATGTACCGGGTGCATAACCATGCAAGTAGACCAAATATTACCACACACTTTACAGGCTCTGCATGGATAAGTGCCTCTACGTTGTGAAGCAGATATCTCACATGTACTATTGTGCTTGTAACACAATCTCTGTTTCAAATTTTTATTGTTCCTAAAACTAAAGCTGGGTGTAGATCCTATAACACGACTGATACTAGGATCAGTAAGCAAAATAGGCCAGTTTTTTTTTGATTATCTCACATGTCCTACTGACATCACTAGAAAAAGTTAAACACAATCTATTTACAGTCTGAGCATTTACCTGTCCTACATCTTGTGCATTGACTGGATACCCACCAGAGAAATAAGGCTTAGTCCTGTAGCCATCAAGGGAATCAACTTCCTCTACAGCTTTATCAATATCAAACGTTTTGTATCCCCTATCAATGAGGTCTGTGGTCAGGCTGTTCATTGCTTCCACAATATCTTCCCTGTCTGTGGTAAGTCTCCTACAATGTAATACCTGATTCTTGACTATATTCTTGGTGATATGTCTAGGATGCATACTGGAACGATGAAGAATATTGTTCTTCCTGCAGTCCTTCCTATGCATCCTAGTAGAGATGTTACCTAGCATGTTCTTATTCACATTAACATCCAAAAAGTCTATCTTACTCTTTGAGTACTTAAGGGAGAAAGAGAGGTAAGAGGTGGTATTCCCAAGATATTTCACAAACCACTTTAACTGTAGCTCATCACCTTGCCAAGTGAAAAATATGTAATCCACAAAATGTTTGTTAAACATAATGTACTGTTTGAACATGTCAGAGCAAAAAAACATCTCTTTCTCCCACTGGGTTAGTACAATGTTCACATACGTGTTTGCACACGCTGTGCCCATAGCGACTTCTACTTTCTGGAGAAAAAATTCCCTCTCAAATAGGAAAACATTATTCTCCAAAATTAAGTCCAGAAGGGCACAAATCATGTTCACTTTGGCGTTAGTAAAGCTATTTTCCTTATTTAAGAACTGCCTAATGTTCTCAACATCCTCATCATTGGGAATCACTGTGAACGTTTTGTGAACTGGCCTATTTTGCTTACTGATCCTAGTATCAGTCATGTTATAGGATCTACACCCAGCTTTAGTTTTAGAAACAATAAAAATTTGAAACAGAGATCGTGTTACAAGCACAATAGTACACGTGAGAGATTTGCTTCACAACGTAGAGGCACTTATCCATGCAGAGCCTGTAAAGTGTGTGGTAGTATTTGGTCTGCTTGTATGGTTATGCACCCAGTACATCAGAAGCCTATAGAGTTTTCTTTTTATGCTGACTGTTCCACTAAGAATATTGTTTATTTGGCTAAGTGCAACCTGTGCAGTGCGTTCTATATTGGTAAAACGAACTGTATGTTGAAGGAGAGAGTGATGGAACATCTCAACGACATACGAAATAATAAGTCTATGAATGCACTGGCTAAGCATGTGTCAGATCTTTGTGTTCAACATGGTTTTAAATTTTTGGTTTTACAA
The DNA here is from genome assembly GCF_019279795.1 of Protopterus annectens. Classification (NCBI taxonomy): domain Eukaryota; kingdom Metazoa; phylum Chordata; order Ceratodontiformes; family Protopteridae; genus Protopterus; species Protopterus annectens. Next base: position 505,485,577 of record NC_056735.1, on the reverse strand, counting down.
AAAATTAATGAAAGTTTGAGAGAAGGTGATATTAATAATGAGACTGAATATATTGAACTGAGATGGATTATGGACTTTAAGGCTTATTTACCCCCTGGCCTTAATAGTGCCGTCTCTTTAAAAACTCTTTTGAAAAAAAGAGGTTTACCACAATGATTTGTAAGATGTGTTTTTATTGGTTGTTGGTTTTATATAAATCTTGTGTTTTTGCATTCTGTATTAAGGTCTGATGAAGAGGATTGCCTCAAAAGCGCTTACCTGTTTTATTTATGTAATTAATAACAGTGTGTTTTTATCCTCCAGCCCATATGCCTATATTTTTTATTATTTATTGTTTAAATAAAGACAGGAAAGAGTATCAGAAAAACTTTTTATGGAGATCAAATATAAAAGATATAGAACCCCCCTTCCAGAAAAGAATGATATGTTAATATGATGAATGAACAAAATTATATATACCCATGGAAATATTTAAGAAATGAAGAAAGAAATGTGATTAAAATAAGACTTGTATGGTGTAGAAAAAATTATGAATGTAGTGATTTTATGTGGAGAATAACAAAAGGAAAAGTGCCTGTCAAAGCCAACATGCCTTATAAAAAAATACAAGAGAGGGTGTGTAATTGTTGTGGGGCAGCTGAGACAATGGAGCATGTCTTTTTGAATTGTGCAAAAGTAAAGAAACTATGGAAAAAAAGTAAGTGAATATAAGATGTCTAAAGACTTCAAGAGTGTTGGATATAAATATGGGTATGCTGGAATATGGATACTATGGCAAAAAAGGTGAAAGAGATTGATAAAAAGATGTTTTATGGTGCATGGACAAAATGGAATGAGAGAATGAATTAAATCAATTTTAAGGGTAAATGGGTATTCCCTGAAATTTAGAAAAATATACATTTTTGGCTGTTGAAAAATAGCAGGGGGAGGATAATTAAGATGTATGGGATTGTGTTATATGGTAGCTGAATACTGTAAATAATTATAAAGAATGTATACTTTGTAAATAATTCTAGTAATATAAATAATGTGTATAAGTTGTGTTAATCAATAAAGATCCCCTACTCTTTTTATAGGTATCATGTATTCTTTTACATCCACATAAGTGACCATCAACTCAAACAGATGGAAGATTGATTTAATGCTCATCCATTGTATTTTTCCTGAATAAATGGAAAACTGAGTGCAAAATGACGAATCATAATGAGTTTGTTTTATGAAAGCAGGTTTTGCCTATGCAACATCAAGATATAAGTTATGTCAGTTAGTTGTTAAAATAATTGCTGTGCATTTTGTTCAGTAGTTCAGTCTTTTTATAAGACATAAATCTTATTACATGCAAATTCAGATAACTTGAACATTCGACTTTTAGTTTTCATAAAAAAGAATGCACTTTTTGTTTTTTTCTAGTTAAATTTTACATAAAAAAATAAGGCAGAACCCATATGAGTATATTGTCCCGGTCCCATTCAATAAACACATCACACTGAATGACATGTGACAACCTTAATTAAACTTCCATAAACATGACTGTTAACCAATATTTATTAATTATAACCAACACGATATAGGTGAGGATAACATCCATGTAAACACTAAAATAGGACAGCATGACTCCGCTCATCCTGACAAGTAAGCAGCGTCCATACCTCCACTCGCTTACTTATGAAGCAGCGTGCCACCAGTCATTTCATTTATCATTTATTGAATTACATGTCCAACCAAATAAGCAGCTTACCTCCGCTTGCTTATTTACTTATCAAGCAGCATACAACTGCTGACTTTCCTCTCCCAAATCATTGAATTGAACATCCAACACCAGAGGGGGAATAGAAGAGGGCAAGCCGGCCCCTCTTCTCCACCCTATCCAAACTAAAAATGACCACATTCCCCACTATTAAAAAGGGGAGGGAGGGCGGGTAGCAAGTTCACGCCAAAAATGTGATTCTTACACCAGTTACACATGTCTAAAACCCTGTAAGCCCCTCTCTAGCCTTACCTCATTCCCTCCCAATCATCCCTCATTCCCATTTTAGCCTATCCCCCCATCCTCTTAATTCCTTCTACTATATTTATCCATCCCCACTTGAAGATGTCCCTGAACAAATCAGTATGTTACCAAACCTCATTTGTCCTGGTATCCTTCAATAAAACACATCACACCGAATGACATTTGATGACCTTTATTAAACTTCCATAAACATGATTGTTAGCCAATTTTTATTAATTATAACCAACACATGATATATGTGAGGATAACATCCATGTAACATTAAAATAGGACAGCGTGACTCCGCTCATCCTGACCAGTAAGCAGAGTCCATATCTCCACTTGCTTACTTATGAAGCAGCATACCACCACTCACTTCAGTTACCATATATTGAATTACACATCCAACCAAATAACCAGCTTATCTCCACTTGCTTTTTTACTTATCAAGCAGCATCCAACTGCTCACTTTCCTTTCCCAACTCATTGAAATGAACATCCAACACCAGAGAGGGAACAGAAGAGGGCAAGCCTGCCCCTCTTCTCTGCCCACCAGCCTGATCAGGCTGTTCCCCCTCTCTCCAACCAAACCTCCAACAATTTAACCACCATTAAAATGCATTAAGCCAAACATCATTCTGTGTATCCCATCCTGCCTAACCAAACTGTATCCATGCCATCACCTCTCAAATCCCTGTCATATAAATAACAAAATTAGCCAGATGCCTAAACAGCTAAAAGCAACAACTGATACCTCTCCAATGCTAAAGTAACAAACCATAACCTCATAACCTAGCATACCCACTGTATAGGTTCATAGGTTCATAGATTAGTACTAGGCTAACTGCCCTTGTGAGCCATTTTATGCCTAGCCAATTAAACCCTGTGAGATTCAAACCCTGTACCTTGTGTTTGTAAGGCAAACACCTTAACCATTAGGCCACCCTCCCAACCTAAACTGTCTATATAAGTGAAATACTCAGTTACCCAACTACCATACCAATAAAAGCTTCATAATGATTACTGGGTCATTACCAGCCAACTAGACAACCAAACACTAGGCTCACTGCTACTTGTAAACATGCAAAGCAATTGCATACCAGCATGTCAAATTGCAGCCCCATTTTACTACTCAGTGAATATAATAATCACATAAGATCTCTTTTCAAAATTCCCTTTAATAGAAATCTTGCCATCACACCAACTACCGATTATAAGGAGTAAGACATTTAAACCACCATCATGGCCTTTTAACAGTACAACCCCAAATGCACCAGAAACAGTAAACCCAAGCCAGGCAAAACTACTCAAGCACAATGTACCACCAAAACCTGAAAATGCCTACTGTCACCAGGTCAAACAAGGTCAGTGACATGCCATCATGCCTAACTGCTGCCTCCTGATCACCCAATGGATATACTAATGACCAAACTGCCATTTCCTTCCATAATGGAGCAATTATCTAATAATCCCTCCATCATATCCACCGTCCATGACAAAAAGCAAACAAACAAACAAACAAAACATTTGACAACCAAAAACTCCTTGCTAATGACATCAATATATCCACAAAACAGTAACCATACTAACTGTAGAAAACTCACCCTCCATATACCAAACCCCAGACCCAGCAACCAACTTTCTTTCATGGGCAATGTCAACCAATCTTCCCAGTATAACGCCTACTCTACACGCATATGAGCCACTGTCCATAATTTAATAAATTAACCCAACCCTGTCTCCCATGAAGCTGCAGTAAATCAGAGCTAAATCCTCCTTCACAAAAACATCCCACCTTGCTCACAAGCCTGAACCAACTTACTCAATCTAACCCACTAATATCCTACCTCTGATGCCTGCAGCACAAATTGACCAAGATAACAGCCCCCCTTTCCATAAACTTTACTTATAAACCAGCCTCATGATCCTGCCACAAGCATCTAATCTTTCTAACCCAAACCTGACATGCCATGGCTGCCAGCACCAACAAACTCTACCACTTTCATATCAACCAAGTGAAAACGGGCCCCCATTCCCCCAACTTCCACTGCAAAACTGATGCCTGCTAAATTGAAACCAACTTCAAAGTCCCACAACACTTCTCCAGACAACCGACCCTTCTGATGGCCAAGGCACAAAACAATCCCCAAAAAAATATGAGCCAACCCTCCTGTCACATTTGAAAATCAATGAAATTCCAATGAGTCATGCAATACATCTACCAGAACTCAACATCCTTAATGCACTGCTTACTGTTGCCTTTCTCCTTTAAAGCTTCCCTTTCAACGTGTCACCCTCTCATCCAATAATAAAGCAACCTGAAGGATCTGTTAGGAAACCCAAAACCATGTCCTGCTTAATCCGTATAACTTTAGGCTTGACACAGAAATACCTAGTTCCTACATATCCCCAACCCTCGCATACCTACAATGCCCCTCAAACCTGACTTACTGTTAAAAGCGCACATATAACATTCAACCTCCCATCAATCCAATGCACACCCAAGGCACCATTGAAATAGTCCACATGCTACTCTCTAAAATCCTTAACCTGGTATGTGACACTACCAGTCCAGTATCTACTTGAGGGACAAATGTCACCCCAAGGATACCACCTTAGGATCAAACACCCGCTTCCTATCAGACAGAACATGTCATTGACCCTCCACAAACAACATTTAAGCAACTGAATGGATAACTAAATTCATCCCAATGGTTCTACCCATCCGAAAGCAAGGGCTGAACTTGGCTGGCTTATAAGAGCCCTGTAGCCATTAGCCTAATAGCTTCCTATGATCTTATGAGTATTGTGACTCTACCCCACTTGTTGGAATCCCACACTCCACATAAACAATCCCCAACATTGTTTTAACCTGCCCCCCAACGTACCTCCTCACTTGCCCCCACACTACCCAAACTGCAGTAACTCTGGCATGCCTTAATAAACCCAAAGTAGTATTATCTGTGAACTCATTGTGCTCCATTTCAGGCACCAGAACATCCACCCTAGCAGAATTAGTTACCTTGCAATTCTGCTTTCTTCAGGTCCCTGACCATTGCTCACTCTAAACTTTACCCTTTGTTGTGCACCACTCTGGTAACTGGGACATCCACTGCAACCACCCCATCAACTTTTGGGCCTCCTTCATTCTGGACATCAACTAAAGTCCACTGTGTGCCTTGTCACATAGAAAAAGTAAGAAAAACACTTAGCATACATGTAACCAATACTTCTTAATGACAACATTAAGCACTGTCAGAGACCTACTCTGTTGATCAACTGCAGAGTCACTTCATGTGCCCATGACCAAAATCCCCAAGAGAATGGAAACTTGGCAGCTTCCCCTTTGAGCTGCTTTGTTCTACAAGTATCCCTAATGCAACATGCACCCAGCAGTGTTAGATAAGATGCCTAACATATGACGAAGATTCCCCCATAACATACCTATACCTCTCAGGTGTACTGCAACCCAGGAAACTTTCTTCCATTAGGCCACAACAGTTATGTTCAAACTGAATCCTTTTACCATAAAGGTCTATTCTATAACTAAGATAATCACCTGGTAACTGTCCTGAGCCTCAGTTAAAGTTATAATGAGACCAGAAAAGCATTCCACCACTTAACCATTTGACCCACACTATAAATGGCAGTGTTCTTAAAAGTATTGGGAAAGAATTAATTTTGATAGTGGGAAAATGGGCCCCCACTGTTGGGCAATGAGAAGTATGTTCCCTCTGCCATCTGCCTTGCCCCATTTCCTTCAATAACCACTCATGCTACTGGATGTGCAGCTAAGACAACTGTAAATCCTCTGAAATGCAGTAGTAAAGGTTCTACCTTTTACCCATTTGTTCCATAATGTAGAGGCAACATTTCTCATCTTGGCAATGGAAGATAAAGCAGTCAAGGCAGTGAAGTTTTAATCATTCCCTACCTCTGCCAATACAGCAGATCACGGAGCCTGTGACAGCATCCATTTTAAAGGAGAGGTTTACTTAGTCTAACCTAACACTGCATAACATTACCAGACCTCCAACACCCATAAAAGTGTAACCCCCCCCACTGTCCAGAAACTGCCTGTCCCTCCTACTTCCAGTGCAAGCAATCCCCAACTTTAAGGGCAGTGTCAGAGAGAGGCCCTACTGTGCTCTCCTGCTAAGCTTGCCTTCCTGTCAACCTCTCAGAGAAATGATGCGAGAGAAGCCACGAAGTGTTCCACCTAAATTACAAATAACTACATCCATTCTGCTACCTCCGGGCAGCAGTCAAGTCCAATAACTGCAAACAGCATGCATCTGGAATCCCTTAGTGACATGCATGGTACATCAAACTTGATCATATTAATTCATTAACAGTCTCTATTTTTTTTTTTTTTTTTACACAAAATAGTACAAGCGAACAGCCCACTTAACTCTCCTGTGAACCCCCCCCAGTTAACATTGCTAATACACCATTAGTATTCTGCATTTCACCTCGTGCCCCATTATTCCCATGTCATGATGCCTGATGTTCTCTGTTTTGGACATGAACAGTTAAGAGTTAATTGAACCCTTCAGAAGAATAACCCACCAAGGCTCTTCCCCCTCACCCACAATTGCTACCATACCTCGCAACCTCTTAGTGTCCTACCTCTGAAACAACATTGTGGTACTAAAAACCTGAAATGTAGCCCCCCACACACTAGCATAACCATGTTCGTCTTAGCAAATGCTTTCTGTAGACTCTATTATTTAGGGACTTCAGTCCTCAGATCATCCCAGCGATTTGCCAGACCACGAATTTTATAAGAAACACACCCACTTTTGAGCCCTCTCTTAGCAAGAAGTATGCAATGCCCTAAAGAATAGTGAGCTAAACATTAAGGCCCCTCTCAATGGCTTGTCTGTGACTGCATCAGAAAGAATGAAACTCTGCACCTTTTGGTTACCGGAAGCTGTCCATTACCAGTTCAAAACATACCTCTCAAAGCCAAAATTATGGACTAAGCCTGACACCATGGGGGGATAAAGGCCCAAAAATAGGGACACATACCAAGTATTGCCCTTATAACCTTAGACAGTTATCAGAATAACAGGATTTGTGTTAGCATGCATTTCTAAAGACTATGCCGTCTGAAACTCAATTGCATGTCATTATGTAGTGACTTTAATTTTAGCTCATCCAAGTGATGTGTCAAACAACAATTTTTATGGGGAACAGACCAAAATTTGAGGCATATCCTAGACATGTTGCAAAATCTGTACAGTTAAGAGGTGCAAAAGCTTGCTATGTTGACCATTTTTTTTTTGTTCAAAAAAAAAAAAATTCTCTACTTATAACCAAATCAATCCAACAGTCCTTTGATAATGCGACTCATTCTGACCCAGTCCTTGACACTGCTTCCAAACTGCTTCCATACAATAGTCAGTATAGGAAACAAGCTGCTAAGGAAACCATGAGTTAACATGCAGACAATGGAGGAAATGATGTGATGCTACAATAATTTAAAAATTCCGTCTTCAGACTGCAATCAAAACTTGCTCCTCCGAAAGAAATCCCATGTACTGTTGAGTGAATCGTGGGTCAGAGGGCAAGAGACAAGTGTCTATATGCTGCTACTATGAACCTGGAAAGACAGTCACCCAACAGGTCCTGCATCAACACCAATTCCTTAAAGACAGGAAGTCTGAAAACCACGTGTCTCCCCATAATGCTAGTACTCGAGCATTGTCAAATTACAAGCTTCAGGGAACTATCAGCATGTTCTGAAGCATTTGATACTTTGGTACACAGGTTTTACAAAACTGCTAGCCTACAGCTTAAACAAGAGTCTGTTGGATCTATGCAGTCACTCACACTACTGGTTATCCTACCGTGATCTTTCCTGTACCCTTAAACCTAGCAAACTCAGTAATAGTGACAGTGTGCGAGTAACAGCTCTCAATCTCGATTGCTAATCCTGTCCTATCCCTCACCCAAGGATGGACTTTCCCCCCAAGACTCCTTACCGTTGATGTATTTATGTTACCTTTGTTTATCTTTCTTATTTAGTTATTTATTTATTTGTTTATTTTTTTTTGCTAAGAGAAGCCATAAGTCATCATGGAAAATAACCTGCTGTAGCAGGTTCATACGAAAAATGTGATTCCTACACCAGTTACACTTGCCTAAAACCCTTTAAGCCCCTCCCTACCCTTGCCTCATTTCCTCCCAATCATCCCTCATTCCCATTTAAGGCTATCCTCCCCCCATCCTCTCAATTCTTGCTACTGTATTTATCTATCACTACTTGAAGATGTCCCTGGACACATCGGTCTGTTACCAAACTTCATTTATATAAATCATAAGACATACCACTGGATTTTTTTATATGTGAATTGTGACAGTAGTTTGAAATGGACCAGAGTTGCCTTTAATGCCATATTTAATTTTTTGCATTTATACTTTCCACTCAAGCCATTTTGCTTAAGTAGGAAGAAAACTTAATATTTCCTACCACAGCAATACTACCTTTTCAATACTTTGTCTCTACATTTTAACAAAAGTTTTTGATTAATCAAGGCATACTCGACAGTCCAGTTTTGCTGTTAGGGGTGTTTAGGGTCAGTAAAGCTAGTAAGGTGACAGTGGTTCTTCCTTGAAGATAGATAACTTATTTTTTGTTGCTGCTGTCAGATTGGAAGTGCCTATTTGTGTAAGAGGTTATTTTGAAAAATGCAGTACACTGTGCCTCTGAGGATGTCTGAAACATATGATATTCCAAAGAGATAGTGAAATTATAAAATAGCAGTATAGTGTGTCAATGCAGAAAAGTAAAAAAAATGGAGTTTGTTTCTGAGGAGGAAATATAAAAACAGTCCTGTAATCTTGTTTTGCTTATTTTGATAGATTTTCAGGCAGTCTACCACTAAAGATGCATTGTGAAACAGATTGACACAGTCAATACCTATGTAGTAGTTTAAAACTGTTCACATGCATGGTTGCACACACACACACACACACACACACACACACACACACACACACACACACACACACATACTCAAATAAGTGCAAAATTTTTTATTCAGGTCTGGACAATGTAGTACTGGGCTGAAACTGGGAAAGGAAATCTAAATGCAGCAATCCTGTGCATAAAGGATAACATCTTGAAAAAATTTGGAATTTGTATGCAATAGTTTTCTAGCTATGAAGAAATATGGCAGGCATTCCACATTTGTACACAATGGCCTGTTAGACACAACTTGGGCAAGTCTGTTTTCTAATGACAGCAGTAATTAACCAAAGTAAAATGACACTGTGACAGCCAGTGTTATAAATAATTATGGACTGTTTTGGCCAACTGGTCATAATGACCACAGCAGTGTCAGTACAGTGCATAAGTGCAACGTTTGTGAGCTGTCACTGTAAGCTAATCTGTTGACATGTTCTACAGTGGCCTGCAAATTATGTTGCCTTGTTGCAGAAGAAGGCATGATAAATGCATTACATTACAATGCTGTTGTATTCAGACCTACAATGCAGGTTGTGATAAAACAGACAGCTGCTGACATAGACAGCCAAATGGTGCTCCTGAGTTAAACACTAAGTCTTACAGAATTAACTGAAGTCTGACAGATTGCTCTGCAGAATTATTACAAACCACATCTACAAAAGATCAGGTCCACAAACATGAAAACCAAAACGGCAAAAGATAACCAAAGTAGAATAAGTATAAGAACCCTTTTATGGAAAATTTTAATAACTTTGTCCCCACACACTATTCACAGGCTACACTACAAATGTTAAGTAGCATCTATCCACCATCTTTTATAAAAGTAAAAAAAAAAAAACTCAGTAGAATTATTATTTACATATAATATATTCTGAGCAGTGAAACATTCTGTAATATGGGGTTGTCACACTGTTAAGAAATCTACGAACCCTGCAACATTAATATAACAGCTGGTGTTTGCACTTAAATAAAAAGTCTATGTGGATAATCACCTGCACTCTACTATGGATATGGACAGACTTCAAAATCATCCACTTAGAAAACATGATAGCTTTATGTTTTCCAAAAAACAACTCTGGAAAAATATGGTACACTGCAGGGGTTTAGGATGTCTTAGCTGACTGTTGAAATAAACGGTAAATAGACTGCAATGCAAATATGTTTATAATGAATTGTGTTAATGTAGAAACTTGACTGTATGGTAACCTTTAGATACTCTTGGCCTACAGTAGAGTTAATGCAAATTTTTAATACTTTAACAGCCTTGTCTTGTGAAAATATCAGTAAATGATAAATGAGTCACACTGAATAATGCACTGAAGTTAAATAAAGATATCTAACTTATGTGGGTTTTCTGTTATTATAATTGCAAATGATCTAAGATTGTTCTCCAGCCGAAAGCAAATCCTGCCTAAGGAGATTAGTAGCATATACCTTAACTTTCACTTTATAAAGATCTTAGATGTTTTCATATCCACTCTGTCCTATTTTTGTACTGAATTCCTTAATGTTGCAGCATATAGCTTCCATATGATTTAATATAACATTTAGTCTGTCATGTCTCCTCAGTGGTTATTATTAATGCAATGTTTTAAGTTACTTCTAGAAGTGTATCACTCTATCTCTCTCTTTCTCTAATTATTATAAAAGAGGGCTGCCATTAATATGAAGATATAAAAGTAATAATTATCTAATGTTATACTTTCTATATCAAAGTATCCAAAATTAATTGTAAACAATAGTTCAAAAATGTAATTTTCATGAATCTGTAAAATATGACAAATAGAAAAAATAAAAAAGGAATAGAAAACCAAATTTTATACTTTATGATAAAATGAGAACAAATATAGCAATAACAGTTGTCATTTTAGCATTCCACTGTTTCACTTGTTTCAGAGATAACAATGTATATTTGCAATGTATATGAAAAAAATACCCAAACTATCCAGTCTGCTGTTGAGCAACATCTATTATGCAATATTTCAATTAAGGATGAAAAAATAAAGAAAGAAAGACTATCCCCCATGCAAACCATAGATGAAATATATACCAAGGGAACATTTTTCTTGTAACAGTAAAGAGTTTATTTATGCCCTTAAATGCCCCTGTGTTTTTTTCTATATTGAAGAGACAAAAAGAAGTTTCAAGGTGAGGTTAATGGAACACTTAGGGACATAAAAAATAGAAAGGAAGACAACGTTTTAGATTGTCATTTTAAAGATGTGCATGCTAGTGGTTTCTATGCTTCAAGGCTGCATTTTAGAACAAATATGTGTTCAGAGTGAAGATGAAGTTCTTTTGAAAGGAAACGTGTTATACAAGGAATCTGGTTTTATTCTTGGGTATAACACTATGGTTCCTATGGGACTGAATGCAGAGATTAATTAGAAGTGTTTTATCTAACTGTTTAATTATTTGATTATATAACTGAATTACTGAATTTGTAACTTTGTATAAAAAGCAATATATTTGCATGCAAAGTTTGTAACTCCTTGAAGGTCTTGTACTGAGGCGCTAGAGAGAGAGAGAAAGAGAGAATAAAGTTTTTTGTGTCTGAGCTAGTGGTCTTGATTTCACTATTTTGAGTAGTTGTTGGACCCCTATGCAAACCAGTCTGCAGATTAAATGTATACATGTCTAAATTATGTATCAATATTAGTTATTAAAAAGTAGACTTTCTAACTTAGGATGGAAACTATTGTCTTATCCAGTCGATAAAGAGCTCTGTTTTTATTTTCAGTTCAGAACTACATTTTGGATCTGTCTTCTATTAAATAACTCTCCTTTAAATAAAGTTTTTCAAATACAAATATTATTTTATTACAAAACAGAATGAAACATTTTCTTGTGCATATAGCTAATTGCTAATAACGTAAATTATATTTATACTGCATTAACTTTATCAACAGAGGAAAATACTGAACATATTTAGTTTTCTGTCTAATTATCTGCCAGCTTTTCTATCTCCTGCATTCAAAACCCACAGTTTTAAACATCTTATACAGCTGTAAAATGATCTATAGAATATGCATCCATCATCCATTTTATGAAGTCATTCTCAGGGTCCTTAGCAACCTGTAAGAAACTCTTCGAAAGCGGGCTAGACTTTTATCCCTCTGTTTGTAATGGTATCATCTACAACTCCATAGCTCCTCCTTAATTTTATTCCTTCAGGGTGCATGTACAAGATACAAAAAGATCATAGTTTCCATGCTTTATTTATACTCCAATAGAGGACAGCCCAATTCCCTAAGCATGTGCTCATAAGCCTTTCATTTCAACTCCTTAATCACATTAGTCCCTTTGTTTGCACCATTTCTATCACTGCTCTATCTCCTTCTTTGTACAGACTGTAAATGGACATTTCTGTAGGTGTCCCTGATCTGTAACTTCTGCAAAGGTAAGATCCAACCCTTTTCTTAGGATTCTGTAAATGTTCCTTTACACTGACCAACATTTCATTAGGACAGCATACAATTTTACAGTAATGTACCTCATGGTGTAGTTTGAAATATCTCAACTCCCTGTTCCTTCTCCCTGAGAACTGGTTTAAGTTGCAACATGTACCAGGTATCATACTCTAAATGTATCATCATGTATTACCTAAATTAAAAAACTGCCAACTTTTTACCCAAGCAAGCCATATCTCATAGTCTGTAGCTCATGTCCTCTAAAGATAATTGTATGGGAGTATCATCAACAGCATTTTTAACAAATTCTGCTTTCACAAGTTCATAGGTTCATAGGTAAGTACTCGGTTAGCTGCCATTTTAAGTCTAGTCAGTTTCCATTTTTTTTTTGCTCGAATTAACCTATCCCATTTAGTTAGAGACTGGCCTTACCCATCCCAGGGTCGATAATTATATATTACTCCTAATGAGAATAACTGCGATCATACCATAGATAATTTGAGGGAACTCATGCACGGGCTAAAGCATTTAGGAACCGCATCTGTCCATTAGTAGTACAGAGGGCAGTCCTGTGGTAATTTATCTGTTTCCCATCCATAGATCTAAGTTATGCTTGAAAATGGATGGGGAGTCTGTTCCATAGCAATGGTATCCTGTACAAAATATACCTGTCCCTCCAAACTGTTTGATTGATGTTGTGGAAAGAGTTTAGATCCCCAGATTGAGTGTTTGTGATGCCATTTGGCAATCTGAAACAGGAACTTTTCAATTCTGCTTATTTGGGCATCGTGACCATTCTCTATTATGTCCTCCACCAGTCCTGTCAGCTCCTGACAGGTGATGAAATCACCGCCTTCACTAGTACTGTAAGAGTGCACCAGCAACCAGAGCAGAGGTATCTGATGGAGGCAGAACAGGTAAGGAAGGGTTGCGGAGACAAAGCAGAAAGGTTGTGATCCAGATATGCTGGGACTCTCTGCTGCCTGCGGTGGTACCGCATTGCCACCTGTGGAGGTGTAGCAAGCTGAGCCCCAGTCATTTGTCTAACTCTCTGTGGTGATGGGCATTTTGTTTTCAGCAATAACATATTCAATACATATTAATAAATAAATAAATAAATAAAATGGTGAAAATGAATATATATGAAAAAAAAAGATAAGGTTTGAGAGACAAAACAGAGAGAATATATCAATGGCATGTCATATTACTTTATTTTATTAATACATAAACAAATATGACACATATATATGTGAGTTAACACTCATTTGTTTTTTGTCTCAAATTTCTACTACTTGCTGTGATGACTTTGTGTGTAAGCTTAGGCTGGAGATTTTCTCCCCAGGCCTCTGCTGAAAATGGGCACTATCCCAGTTGGACCATCCTGGTAAAGAAATGTAAAATAAATAATTAAATAAAAATATATGTTAACCTTTACCACATCCAGATATGATGTGAAGGCATTGATGTGTCATAAAAATAAATCAATCTCAGTGCTATTATATAGGAAATGTAAACATTTATTTGACTATGTCATATCAAATATATGCTTTCCAAGTTAATAACTGAAGTTACCAACATTGAATTGTTATGTTATCCAGTACTGCAGTTAATGTTTTAGAAATACTATCCTGCAGTAAAAGTTCATTTCTGCTTCTGGGACTTGAACTCTCTCACAGCTAGGCATGTGTGGTCTACGCATTGCTTAATTTAATCAACAAGAGTTATTGGAGAAAGCATGTATACTTGATATGAAAGTTGAGGTATACCTGCTCAACATAACATAGACTGAGGGACTAAAAATTATCTGGCTTGCATTCAGACCTGATGCATACTTACCCCATGCCTGTCTGAGGTGAGACAATCTCTCCTGATGTGCCTGACAGTTCTGTGCTATCTCTATTGCAGCTGTACAGTATTGTATTTACACAACTGAGTGGTGTTTGGTTTTAAATTCACCCTGCCATCAGCTCAGGAGGTCCTGCTTACATCTCTTCATGTCATTGTAATGGTGACAGCATTATTCCTGTGTGAGTGGAATACCAGTTGCACTGGAGATAGCCATGGCCAAGCTGTTATAATGAGACCCAGTAGTATTACCTTGCAGTGGCCTATGGCTGTAGAACATGACAAGGAGTGCTACAAAAATCCTGGACTCCTCAACTCCTAACTATTGCACTCTAAATAGAGCAACATCCTCCCCTTTGCAAGCCATGTCTACAGAAGTACAGATAGAACTATGTGTCTGAATTCCTGCCCAGTTCAGATGTTATGCTCAACTGTCTGTGCACAAAGACAAACAGCCTTGACAGCTGCATTTGTGCAACTGAAAGCACAGAAATGACTTTGCAGACACATTGGCAGTGATTACATCAGGAAGCAATAAAGGTGTTAAGTATGATAGTGAGATTTGGCCACTTCTGATGCTCAACTTATTTACACATGTTCCAGTATATCAAAGAATGCTTTATGGTGTCTCTTATAATAATTGTTGGTTAGGGTAAAATGGTATGATTTGCGACATGTTGGTCTGTTAGATGTTACACACTGTCACAACTGAGTAGTTGAGAAGTGAACCCATGAGAAAATGAAGGCTAAAATGTTAACATTTGCATATAAACTGTCAGTGTCACAGGAGAACTTCCTTTTTTACAAAAACATTTGAGATATAGTACTTTCAAAATGAAAGTTGTATTTCTTTCAAAAGCAGGGCATGCCCGTATCTGTGTGAGTGACTTGAACTACTCATGATACTGGTGTTATTTATAAAGGGCAGTATTTGTGTCTGTAGATACATTTCAAATACATGGAGTTGTATGACCTGAGTAATAAATACATGTTGGGGTATTTTCCATACCTACCTCATATGACATATTGTCCTAAACACATAGTATATGATACATGATATGTATCGTAATAATTCTAACAGAACTACTGCGCACATCATACTTATGAAAGTACATTTTAAGTTAGCTATTGTGACTGTCATTGTTGACATAATTTGTAGACGTTATATTGGATTGATGTAGCAAGCATTAATGATGAAATTGGTGCAAATTCATATTTATGATACTCATTTGTATTTAGTCCTACATTCTTAATCCAAAGTTTGTAACAAATGTCATTCAGACCCCCTCAGTAAAAATATATGTAATCTGAATTAAAACCCTGTGTTACCTGCCCTCTTTTTCTAAACTCACCTCACTTACACCTTGTGCCACAGAGATAGACAGCTGACAGATTTTTTTTTTTTTTTTGCTCAGTACTACCTAGAGTGCAGATGGCTGTAAAATGGCACCAATCTTGTTTGCGCTTTGGAAGCCAGCCCAAATTAAATTTTTTCATTTTTGCTTTCAGACATGAGTCGTTGCTGAACACTAAGTGGCACACATATGTAAAAGGCAAAAAAAAATAATGAACAAATAATAAACATAAAAAGAAATTACAACAAATACAAATAAATTATAATTAAAACTAACACAAATAATGGGTGTAGTTAACAATGAATAAAACACTTGCAGCGTTAACCTGACACATTATTCCTTTTCACACCTGGTTGCACATCACAAGTAACATTTGTGTTACACATCATTAGGCTTTCATGTAATGGTAATTGTTCAGAAAGGGGACATACAGAAAATGGTTTTCAAATTAAATCTATTACTAACAGGATGACTAATTGTGAGGTATGGATAAGTCATTTAGCAAAAATGAGACATATGCCCACATTCCTTATGTTACTGCTTTTGTGTTATTGCATTTAACAAACTGTTATATGTCATATCATCCATAGCACATATTGTTATTAATAATGAGCAGAGCTGAGTTTCCAACAACACATTTGTAACAGCAATTCATATGGACTACAAGTAAGATTTTTGGCATTTGTCACACAGACTTTAGGCTGTTAATTTTATATATAAAATTGTGTGTCAATATTTATTCTGAATCCACTCAGAAGAAAATATCTGTAAACTGGATTCGAATACTATATTATCTGTCCTCTTTCTGTACGCTCACTTCCCTTTCAATTTGTGTTGCCGATATATGTAGCTAACAGGTGGAATCCGTACTGTCCAGAATACTTATGGAAACACACTAATGCCAGTCTCAGTTTTAATACTAATGACATTCCAAATTAAATTTGTGGATTTTTTCCTTAGAAACTGAACTGCCATTCACTGTTAGTGATTGCTGACAGTCAACAGTGTGCAATGCTGAGCAGCACACAAAGCATGTAGAAAAAAATAAAAACATTATAAAACAGGGATTTAAAATGTACTTTTCTGATGTTTTCACTACTTTGTTGTCTTATAATGTAAATACATGCTCCTTAAGCATTACCACTTTCACTCAAATAGCACCTTCTCTGGATTTGAACCATAAACGATGGTATTAACAGTAGACATTTGAGTTTATTGTCATTATTTGCCTCTGACACAGACATATATTAAAAAGAAGAAACAGTAGATAACATATTCTCAAGATGTAATAGTGTATTGATTAACATTAATGGTACACAATAACCGATTTCTGAAAGTTGTCCTTTGAAATTTGTCAGTAAATGTGTAGATGGATGATATACTAGCAATAGTTAAGTAAATACTTCCACTCACAATAGTAAACAATATTTGCAATACTATAGTTTTTTGTCATCTCTTTTGTTTTGTAAGCATCCCTCTTATACATGCTTTTCTAACTTGAATGAGTTGCCATTTGAATTACTTTTGATATCTGTATCTGTACTTCACCTGTACTTTATCGTTCTACAAAATTTTACTCAAAGGCACAGTGTGGCCATAAGCACTTAGAAATAAAATGTCCATGACTTTTTACATCCACAAATGTCCATGACTTTTTGTTAACTATCTTTTCCCTGACCTCAGTGACTATACATTAAAGAGAAAAGAGTGTGAAGCATTAATTATTCTGGCAGTTAGACTAATCATTCACACTTGCAAGGCATGTAGTAAGCAACACTTCTCAATGCTCAGTCTTGTTCTACTATGGCATGTGTACATAATTGTGTGGATCCTCAAACCATGTTTGCCTGCCCAGCAGTTTGTACAGATTGTGAGTTTCATGACTGATAATGAGTTGATACCTTATTTGCATATTCACAGTGCTCACAGGGTTGAAACTGCAATATATAAGCTAATAGTGTTCTTAAGGTACTCGAATCATAGAAGGTGAACTTGTTTGGATCCAGAGATGTCAATGCTGGTGTTTCATTGCTGGAATTACAATTGTCTGTGTACTTCCATAAAAATAATTCTTTCTATAAAGGCATGTGATGTTTATTTACAAAGGAGTCATTTTGTTAACATTACTAATAGCTTACAGTTTCAAATTAGCAAAAGTTTGCTGTCTGCATTTTGTCATTAGGGTTTTCCTAGCATATATATGTTTCTTTTAAGTAAACTCAAGTACAAAAGTTATCAATCTTTGTTGCAACATTTATCTGGGAATTTTGAGCAATTGTCAAAAGTGTTATTTGGGTATTAGCAATAGGAGGTTTACAACTGTAGTCCAACAAATATGTTCAGACTGATATATGCCTGATATCAACCAAAGGGGATATCCCCAAATATTAAACATGTGTGCATGCCTTCATTTTTAGTACAACTAATTTTGGTAAGGCTGCTATTTTTTTATGGGGCAATTCAAAAGTCTTGTCATACTCATGAAAGAATTTTATTATTGCTATTAAATATTCTTTAGGGAGATCTTTTCAGATGTGCATTGCATGTGTATAATCCTATAGAGCCAAATGTTTCATTTCTTTGGTTTGTGATGTGATTGTGGAGGATCTATGGCGACATGACTTAGACCTGTTAGGCAGAAGCAGAGCTAACCAATCTTCCTATTAACATATCTGGGAGCAGATCGTCAGCGATCTGAATGCTTTTGGAAAACATGGCCCCATGATTAGGTGAAAACCAGACACTGGGCCAGTGATATGATCAACAATGTGAAGAAGTGTACAGCTGTCATTACACAGGAATGGAGGGCTACTTGTGGTGGTCCTGCTAGTGAACCACCACTTACTGATGAAGATGAGCTCTTATCCACTGTAAGAGATTCAGACAGCTCATCATGAGGTTCCACACACATAGTTGATATAGATGCTCAGGTGGAAGATGACCCAAGTGTGTGCAGCGGTGAGCCTCCAGATATACCATATTGGTAATTATATATACATACAAAGAGCAATAGGTGTGAGGGAGAAAGTGAGGCACAGAGAGAGAAACAGAGAGAGAAAGGAGAGAAGGAATGTGGAAAACAGTAAGATGTTTCATAATATGAACAAGTGAAGTGGACTTGTTGCTACTATTGGGTCATTCGCATTGTAATGCTTATCATCTCTCTTTCATCTCCATTTCTTCTCTATAGTCACATCTGGTACTGATTTACCACATCCACCTGCAAAGGGTATGTATCAAGCTTTTTCTTTTGTCATATTAGTGAACATAATGTTAGTATAAGTTATTTTTTACATGTAGTCACATGTATTATTGCTTAACTTAAGCTTCTTGCCTATTGAACCTAGTTGACTTCTTTGAGACTGTCACCAAGGCCCTGTACGAGGGAAAGTCAGTACATACAGCTTACCTTGACCTGGCCAAGGCCTTTGATACAATCCCCCATTCAGGCATCATTGAAAAGGTAACACAACTTGGTGTTAATCCCTATCTCATCAGATGGGTGGCCAGCTGGCTGACAGAGAGGACTCACAAGGTCAAAACAGGTGCCATCACTACTGACAGCAGACCTGTCACTAGTGGTGTTCCCCAGGGATTTGTCCCAGGACCCCTACTGTTTGGCATCTACTTCTTAGAAGGCCAGGCAAAGACAAAAGGGCCTGTGGCTGACCAGGTTTGCAGATGACTGTGTGTTGGGTGCTGTCATTGACACCCCAAATGATGTTAACATACTGCAAGAGGGTCTCACAGCTACAAAAAAACTGGTGCCAAAGTCATGGCCTTAAGTTAAAAAAAGTTAAAAAAGTATTATCATACCATTCAGCAAAAACATGGCTCATGCTGATTACCACATCAACGGCAATCCCCGAAGCACTCAACCTGTGGTGAGAGACCTGGGTACTCAGGTTTACAACAATCTCACAAAAGACCATAATGTGGTGGCAGTGGTCAGAAAAGCCTTTTGCTTGGCTCATCTCATAAGTAAAGGGATTGCATCCAGAAAATGGAGGCTATTACCTATTTTACTCCTCCCTCATTAGAACTATAATTGACTATAATGTGCCGTTTGGTATGTACCTCTCCAAACACCTGCACCAACTAGAAAGGCCACAGAAATACCTTGCAAAGAGAATCCATGGCCTCCAACACCTGCCCTATGTGTACAGGCTGAAATCACTATCACTCTACTTGGTATCATACAGATTGATCAGAGGTGACCTATGTCTTGCCTGCAAGGCAATATTGGACCCTGCCATACTAGCTCCATATCCGTCAGACTAAATCCTCATGCATTACCCACTTGATAGGTCTAAATCTAATATGTGACATCAGCAAAACCTGCTGTAGAGAGAGGTTTGTCTCCCAGTGGCTGCCTCATCTCTGGAATAGACTTCCCACACATGTCAAACAGAGTACTATGCTGACCCTTTTCAAGCGCAACCTAGATGAGTAGATGGGAAACCACAAATTTGTCCCAGGGGTTCCACGTTTGTCCATCATTGACAGTGGTGACAGGTGCTGAATTAATTTTTTTGGGGGGGATAATCTCTTGGCTAGACTTGTAAAGGTCCTAAGGCCATTAGCCTAGTAACCTCCTATGATCCTATGATCTAACATAAGCTTGATCAAATCTTGTTCTATTTCTCTTTTGTTGCATTGATTACCTGTAGTCATAGCTGTGCATGCCACCAGCACTGTGTAACTCCTAATGCCTGATGTCAGAGTATCAGTAGCCTCTGATGATGATGGCAATGATGAAGACAGACACTGAGGTAGTGTCTGCCACATCCCTTACTCATATTTTGGACACAGTCAGTAAGCCTAAGTATACCCATGACACTGAGCCATAAAAGATGGGATAGTTTGAGGGTGAAACAATTGATCAGGGTAGTGTGTTTACTCCAGCTGCAGAACTGTCTGAGTCTCCCCATTGCCGTTGTGAGGATGATGTATTACACAGGGGTTTGGTGCAGGTGCTCAGAGGAGCCGTACTCTCCTACCCTCTCCTTGATGTTGGTGTCTCAGTAGGTGCCACACAACATATGTACAGACCATCGCTAAAGCACAGGCACATTTTTCTAGGGCCTTGCAAGAGACAGTGTGAGTACTAAATATTGTAATTTCTGATGTGTGAGACTGCTTGAACCATGTGGGAGACTCCTTGTACAGGATGAATGTCATACTAGATTTGGCAATGTCTGTAATGGAATGTCTGCTGGTGGAGGGTTGGCATTCACGTGGCCAAAGAGCTGCTACAACATAAGGTGTTAGCTGAAGTGGCTGCGCCAGATCCTACTCATTTTGAGGCTCTACTTCCACAGTACCATCAAGGTTTGAGTTGTCAAGAGCTAGACATGGCAGGCCATGTAGTCATGAGTGTAGTTCCATTGAGAGACCATACAGCAGACATTGTTCACATTCAGGTAGCACCTCAACTTCTAATCAGGGCCATGAAACTTGTAGTACAATTCCTGGCAGAGGTAGTTCTCATGGTCGTGGATGACAATGTTGAAATAAATGTTGTACCATGTACAGCTCACACACCTGTCTGAGATGCCAGGGCATACTGCTAGGTCAGGTGCTTTGATTGTGTTTGTGCAGACATTAAAAATCATATTGGCCATACCACCTCATGGACATATACTAGATAAATAAATATTACCACTGACTGATACAAATCTCTTTCTACTGACCCTGACAATTGTTCAATTGCTGAAAAACTTATTTCTCACTTGCACACACTCAGTTCTTTGGTGTCAGCCTTGTCCTTCTGTACCCTCCCATCCTGTGACAGTAATGATGACTACCCTGCCCATTGCAGACTACTTTGTGACCTGCGGTTATCTACATGTCTGATACACACAGTGGACAGTTAATGATTGCTTTCTCAGCAACTTGTTTGCAGTAATAATGTCTTTATATTTATTTTTCCTGCTCAGTTGTAAATGATTGGTTAAGTACTTCTTGATCTTCATTATATTTTGTTGTATTATTCTTAGAAATGTTTCATATTAGATAGGTAATTATTTCCTGATGCTGTACTTGTGCAAATGATGCTAACAATTGACATGCTCACTGTTGGTTTATGTAAATTGGTCAAATGAAATTCATGATGCACAGTATTGGGTGGAATCGTATATGTATATTGTATAAATCAGTCATGAGTTAAAGTTGATATTACTGTACATTTTAAGCATTTTTCATCTTAGTGACATAAATATTTGCATCTGAAAATAATCATTTATATATCTCTTTTTTATAGTTTAGACACATACCATGTTAATACTATAACTGCAAGATTTGTCCTTGGGGGGGTTAATGCTGTCTAATGCTAACAAACACAAATACTATATGATTAAGTGAAGGTTGTGGACTTTTGCAGGCATCAGTTTTAATATTTGTATATACTTGGATATTAGGTTTTCACGTAGGTGGTAATTGTGTGCTGTTCTTTGCCTCTTAGCAAGAGGCATGGCATATTGTGCTCACCTATGTCTGCCAGCACCATCTGTGAGCACAATATGCCATGGCATATTGTGCTCATCTATGTCTGCCAGCACTGAGCACAGTATGTCATGGCATATTGTGCTCACTTATGTCTGCCAGCACCATGTGCAGCTGGTGGTTCTCTCTCAGACTCCTCACATGTATGTGCTAGAGCTGCTTGCCCTGTCTGTTGCCCTGGAAACTCTAGTCCTGGCCCTTGCTGTCATTGTTGAAGTTGTTTTCTGAGAATTATACTGTGCAAAATGGCACAGACTGTGAGTATTTTGGCTGAGTTGGCTCAGTCATACTGCAGAAACATCCTGATGTGTCTAGACACCAGACCATTGATTTGAGCAAGCCAAATACATGTTCTGTTTTTTTCCTAATCTGAGCATGAGAATTGTTGTATCCTTGCTCATTGCCTTTTTGTGGGTTTCTCCTTGGTGTCATGAGCCAAGGTTCCAGTGCATAATCTCATGTCCCACTTTATGCCCTTTTGGAAAGTCATCCCTAGCAAACCTTGTGCACAGGTCACAGTTGTGTCATGTGTGTGATTCGTGAAAAATACTAGCATTAGCAACAGACACATTGTAGATGATCCCTTGGGCATTACAGTCAGCCCAACAGTTTATAGACTGGTGTCCTTTCCTGTTAATGTATCTCCTTCCGTTTCCATGTGGGGCTTTTATTTCTATGTGTCTGCAGTCTATGGCTCCCAGAACATCAGAAAAGTGTGCTATAACATAAAATTGTTGCACAGCTGTTGCTTTTTCCTCTGTGGTGCATGGGAGACACATATGATCCCTTCCATGCTGTAACATTCTATTTAGAAACTAATGCAAGATACTAGAAGCGGTGGTCTGTAACATCCCTAATATACCCCTGTGATTCTCTGGAAAGTACCCATAGCTAATATTCATAATGCTACACATACCTTGTTTCCATTGTGTTGGGCTCTTCGTGATTTCCCTGGGACTTCAATGAGGGCAGCAGAGGTTGCAGATTTCCTTTAGTGTATCCCTCTCCATCCTGTATCACTTTACAATTTCTGTATCATGCAGTCCATAATCAGTCACATAGGGTATGAACACCCTTCTCTTTCTTGGCCAAAGTCTAGCAGCCATAGCACCTTGAATTAAAGCCTGTTACACATGCAGGTTAATAATGGGAATAGCAGCAACTCCTAGCATTTTTTCTCTATGTGTGTTTGTGGCTGTATTCCAAAGAACATTGGATTACAGGACAAAAAGGGAACCCTAAGTGAACCTGCTCTCTTTATACATTCCTGAATAAAGAGATCATGTACACTTAGTCCTCCCTAAGTGTACAGACTCTATACATTCCTGAATAGCTACAATGTGTTGGATTTCTTAATTAGCATGTGCTGCAGCTACTTATGCCTTCATTAGCATGCTGTGCACTTACCCTTGTTTTCAGGGCATGCATAAAGTGCAGAGCTGCTTCATGAATGCCAAGTACACATGATGCAAGCACTAAGTGCAGGCATTCATGAATCCAGCCCCATGTTCCTCTTTTAAGCATATCTGCTGACTTCACAAGATCCAAACAGTGAAAGTTTTAAAGCATGAGGAGAATAAGCATAAGACGACTTCCCTGCTTAGTTTAGCAGAAGCAAATCAGTGTCAAGTGGGAATGAAAATCAATCCAGAGTAGATAAAAATCAGGCAACGACTGCATGTTCCAAAATAAAAAAAAAACAAAAGAAAGAATATACAGTGAAGGATCCGATGAGAATGGAAGAAATGTGGAAAATGCACAAATATAGATGCAAGTACAGAAAATTTTTGGAACAACCTCATGTCAGTCAGGACCGAGCACAGGAATGGTTGAGGAGAGGTGAATTTAAACCAAAAGACAAATTATTAATATCGGCAGCCTAGGATAGTGAACTACATACATGCTGGTTTACAAAGTCCATTGAACATGTGGCAGAAACAGACAAATGCAGGTTTTGTAAAACAGAATTGGAAACAATCACACATCTTGTTGCCGAGTGTGATTCACTAATGGCAAAAGGACTGTATACTGAAAGTCATAAAAATGATGCAAGACTGTTGCATTTGGGATTGTGCAAATATTATAATACTGAAGTAGGTGAGAAGCATTGGAAACGAGCCACAAAGCAGTAATAAAATTATGAAGTTTATAACACATGGGATCACCCATCATCAACAGTTCAAAAAATACATGCGAGAAAACCAGATATGGTAGTCCATTAAAAGAAGACAGGAGTAGCACTGATCATTGAAATTGCTACACCCACTGACTACAGTGTCTTACGTACAGAGAGACACAAAGTCATAAAATACTAGAATTTACAGACAGAAATTATAGCAATGTGGTAGAAGGATATCCAGACAATTCCAGTAGTAGTAGGAGCAATGGGTCTCAAAAAAAAAAGTTACATTCATAACCAATACAGGTAACTCTATAGGAGGCAGTTCTGGGCACATTGCGGTACAGTGAATAGCACTTCTGGCTAACATCAAATTCTGAAACAATGCTAATTTCATGAACTTTAATCACACTTTGACTCAGGAATGGGGGTTCATTCCCGTCATGGTATTAGAAACCCAAAACACTTTCAGAAATTAAACCAACAGAAAAATTATATATGTTGATTTGCTAGAATTTTAATTTTAAAATGATTTATGCTACTTTCCCTACTTACACTGCTTAATATTTAAAGTCTGCATTAAATCTGCAGTGTAAATGCACTTGTGAGAAAGATAATGATAGGGAGGAAGTATGCAGCATGAGGACCTTGATTCTTTGAAACACTAATGTGCAATACCTGATTGCAAGAAGTATTAGCCATATGTGGAAAAGAGGAACCTGATTGTGAGAAGTATTAGACATATATGGAATAGAGGACTAATACACTTTAATTTACATGATTACATCATACTTTAGTATCTTGTTTATAGGTGAATACTAAATATTACAGAAGTGTGGACACGTTAGCATCTGGATGCATGTTTGTGAAAAAGGATGATTATAAGTAAGTAACGTCATGCATGCTGTAATTCTTTGAAAAACACTGCTCTGTCATATTGAGTATTGAGACATAATTGATATATGTATGCAAGAAAAATGTTTCACTTTATTTTACGTAATTATAGATATCATTTTTGCAGAACTCCTTACCATATGAATAAGGATGCAACTGCACTGCTGAATGAAGAAAGATGTGCACAGTGAACCAGTTTACAACATTAAGGTTTAAATTCTAGTTCTAGATACACAATAGTGTAACGTAACAAGCAGGATAAATATTTTACTTCATTTTATTCATAATAACGGCTATCATTTGGTGCAGTGTTTCCCTGTGGACAATGCAGCATTGTGGGAAACAGTGGTTGCTCCCTGATCCTGATGTTTACAGTGCTGAATGCTGTGTTCATTCATCCACACACAGGGCATTATTATGGACCAGTATAATACAGCATCTGGAGCCTGTACTAATTTTGCCAAGCAAGTACAGTTTTTAAATAGATGATTATGGGAAGGCAACATTTAGAATTAGTGTCTTCATACTTGGAAACACATTATTTGGTGACAGACAGAATTGACAAGGAACTGGCAAATATAAGCAAGATTGACATTTTACCTTATTCCATATAAGTGAATATCAACTAAGTGTGATAAGTTGTTTCTCAAGTTATTGACTGTTGCTGTCACTACTATCCATTCACGCGTTGATGAAGCACTAGTACTGCAATGCACACCAACATGTGTCGTTGAGGAATGCTTTTTTGCATGCAGTGCAGCTGTTACTGGTAACAAAGCAGTGTTCCAGGTTTGAAGTACTGATTTCTTAAGGTTGTGGTAAAAAATATATATGTATATACATGTGTACACACACACACGCACACACACACACACACACACACACACACACGCATATATATATGTATATAGCTATATATACATGGGTCCACTTTGTTTGTTTGTGTCTTTCGGCTTTTCCCGGTTAGGGGTCGCCACAGTGGAACTCCGGTCCGCTAATGATTGGCAGTTGATTTTTACGTATCGGCTTACCAGGCCTGATGCACAACCTTCAACAAAGGTACGCCCATTCACGCATGTCTCCACGCAGAAGACACTCTAGCTGAGAATCGAACCAGACAGCGTCTTACTGGAAGGCGACAACGCTACCACAGCACCACCACCACAGTTATACATGGGTCTGCTTTGATTCACTGAAAACTCATTTCACTGAATCACATTTCACTGAATGTAAGTACTGTTGGGCAAATAAAATGTATATGCCCTTTTCCCCACTGTAGTGTGATCCTGGAGTTAGTATATATAGTTAGGGGGGATGGGGGGCACTGCCACCCAACTACTTAGCTTTTATATTTATGAATCTCATTTCACTGAAAGCTAACAATATAAAACCAAAAGTAGCTGGGGGGCTATGCCCCCCACACCCGCCTAACTATATATACTAACTACAGGATTGCACTACAGTGGGAAAAGGGCATGCATGTTTTATTTGCCCAACAGTACTTACATTTAGTGAAATGTGATTCAGTAAAATGAGTTACCAGTCATCACTGGTATGAGTCTACTTTGATTCACTGAAAACGCATTTCACTGAATGTCAAAACACTCACACCAAATCACTGAAAGCTCAGATGACTGAAAACTCATTTTACTGAATTAAAACTGCCATAATTTTACTTTGGTCTATTACATTATGCATAACAGCCACCTACACTTTGATGTTTCAAGTTTCTTAGCAGCAGCAAATGATTTTTCTCTTTACATTATTTAGTGGTGAAATTTGTTGTGTTATATAAGCTTTTTGCCTTAGGCTGCTACTGGAAGCATAGATGAAATGTATTTAGT
The DNA here is from genome assembly GCF_019279795.1 of Protopterus annectens. NCBI lineage: Eukaryota > Metazoa > Chordata > Ceratodontiformes > Protopteridae > Protopterus > Protopterus annectens. Next base: position 505,458,643 of record NC_056735.1, on the reverse strand, counting down.
ATTAAGCACATTCATCTACTAGTACAAGGACTACATCAGAGCAAATCTGAACTAACCCATGCACATCTACATATATAATGTCTTTTGGCTTTTCCTTTTTAGGGGTCGCCATAGCGGAATTCCGGTCTGCTTATGATTGGCAGTAGATTTTTATGGTGCCGAGTTGCCAGCCCGATGCCCAAACTTCAAAGAAGGCACACCCATTCAGGCTTGCACCTACCTGCATGTCTTTATACGTCACTCAACCATGGGGAGGGCATGCAGACTCCACACAGAAGGCGCTCCAGCCGAGAACCAAACGGGAGAACCTCTTGCTGTGAGGCGACAATGCTAACCGCTGTACCACTGCGGCCCGACGCACACCTACATATATATGTGTGTGTATATATATATATATATATATATATATATATATATATATATATAGGTTTGAGGATAAAACATTCAACCAAAACACCCAAAACATGGGACTCTTCTTTTTATTATACAGAGATTAGTGCTTCAATCTTAATGATCCAAAAACTTTTAGAACTAAAAGTAAAAGCACTTTTGACATTCTTATACTTAAATAATAATCATACCATTTAAGTCAGGTGACCTGTCCTGCTTAAATACTAAACATTTAAAATTATGCTATTTCATTTTCAGCAGACATTTAATAGTAATACTCCATTAAGCCAAAGAAAATGCTACACATTTAATTCAATCTGCCATTTCAATTCTTTATACTCTAAAAGTTGTCACCCCTTTGGTTCATAACCACCTGATTTTTCTCTGTAAATAGGAACTTTTTAAAACATTTACCTGATTTTTCTCTGTGAATAGGAACTTTTTAAAATATTTACAGTTAACAGAATGTTTATATAATGCATTTTTCATATATTTGTTCTTAATGCTAATCTTGTGCTCATAAATGTGTTTAGAGAGTTTTATTCCATTTTTCTACACAAAATGAATTGCATGCAGAGCATGTTACAAGGTATATTATTTCACTACTGTTATAGTTAAATATTCCTTTTGCATTTGTAGTTCTCTGTTTACCCTTGTTAATAAACCTACTCTGAGAACAGAAACACATTTGTACATGACATTCAGTTTTTGTGTTTTAACATTTCTATTCATATCTACCATACTGCTATATTCTAAAACATTTTTAATATTTCTTGTCTATTGTTTACAAAAAAGTGGTCTATAACTCATGTAGCACATCAAACCTTCATATCCTAATAAGATTTTCCTGTTGCCCATTAACATTCTTTTAATATTTCTGTTCTGCTAACTATATGGAATAGTCATGGCATAATTGCATGCTACATTAATTACTTCACCCTTAAACTGAATTATACATTCTTTGTCTGTTAAAATTGGGCTATAGGCCTTTTCCCTGTTATTTTACCTCTTCTAGAAGTTCATTTCCCATTCTTTATTTGTACCCTCTTTCAAAAATAATGTTTTTTATATAATAACATTTGTGACCAAACCTACAATCATTAGTATTCACCATACCTGGATGTCCAACTGAATTGTCCTTTCATAGCAATCTTCTTAACTTCGAAGGGGTGGAGCCCAGAAAAATGCAGGTAATTGCTTAGAAACATGGTCTTCCTGTAAACTTCAGAGCTAAATTTCTTTTTATTAAAACCTAAAGCAATTTTAACATAAAAATAGTTTCTTCAGCTGTGACATATCTATGTTGTAAAAATGCTGTGCTTCCATTTAAAAACTCCTTAAACATATCAAATAAAGAGTCATCCATTCCATTCAGAAAGATCATCCATAAAGCAGGCATACATAATAACCTTGTCCAAAAATCAACTTTTAAATAATACTGATTCTTCCTGTTCTCATAAAACCATGTTTGCAAAGGTTGGTGCTACAACCACTCCTATTGCTACTCCATTATTTTGTTGGCAAAACATGCCATAAGATAGAAAAGACATGTTTTCCTATATTAGTTCTAAAAATGTGCAAATCACATTGACTGTATCATTTGATTCTGAAACTGACTATTCTTCACTAGCTGAGATTTTCTTAATGCTACTTCCAGTTAACATAATACATTGTACAGTAAACCAACATCTGCTGCTGCTAATAAATTTGGCCCTTTTTTATAATTTTAAAACAGAGGTAATCCAGAAAGTTCATGTAATGTCTGGTATCCCACCTGTGACCCAGAGGATCACAAGACTAACAATAAACAGAGAGCAAAGCACTAATCCAGATAAAATAACTTTAACAGATCTGGGAGACTCTCTCTCTCTCTCTCTCTGATGTCAACCCTGCAGGAGGAATAAAGATGCCTTGTTAAACTTTCAAGTAGTTTATTCAGTTAAGTAGGGAGATGGATCCTAACCTAGCTCAATCTTCTTCTTCTTTTGGCTTTTTCCCGGTTAGGGGTTGCCACAGCGGATCACCTGTCTGCTCATGATTGGCAGTGGAGTTTTATGGTGCCAAGGTGCCAGCCCTGCGCCCAACCTTCCACAGAAGGCACACGCATGCACACACTCACACCTAGGGCCAATTTGGAGTGTCCAATCCACCTACAGCATGTCTTTGGGATATGGGAGGAAACCGGAGCACCCAGAGGAAACCCACACAACCACAGGGAGGACATGCAGACTCCGCACAGAAGGCACCCCAGCTGAGAATCAAACCAGACAACCTCTTGCTGTGAGGCGGCAAAGCTAACTGCTGCACCACCGTGGCCGCCCAGATCCTAACCTAGCTCAATAAACTATTTGAAACATCAGCAAGGCATCTTTATTCCTCCCAGAGGAAGGGTATCAGAGAGAGAATCTCCTAGATCTGCTTGGGAAAGTAAATTTATGTGGACTAATCTTTTGTACTATTTTTTATATATACTTTTCATGCATTTGAACTCTAGTCAGCTTCTTCAAAAATTCCACGAATGTTTTATAGAAGATTGTGTATTTTTCATTAAAAATTTAATTTTTCTACAACAAATATTGCCATACACTCTGTCTTTGACCCTGCCCATGATACTATAGGTCTAAGGAGGGGGACTGTTCCAGTTCTATGAACTTTTGGAATTCCAAACCGTATACTGATTGTAAGTTGAAGAACATTAATAAAATCATAAATGCCCATATCTATCATTCCCTGCCTCATCATATCTAATATTTACATAGCATTATATAGTATTAGATACATACATCATATCTAATATTAACAAATCAGCCTTTGTATAACTTTCATTAATGTGTCTCCATTTCACTTTCTGCTCTTTTTGTTTATATTTATCTGTTCTCATTACCACCATGTAACTCCCCTTAAGTGGCATTCAGGTATCTATAGTCATTATTCCTTTTTAATCCTTCTAAAGCAAGCTTTTCAGCAACAGTAAGATTATGAAACTGCCCTTACCAGTTTACTTAAAATAACTCTAATTTCCTTTGCAGACACACTTTTAATTTCCATAATAGCTGGAATAAGTATGGGGCAAACCAACTTTCTGTATTTAAACATTTACCAGAAATAACAGCTCTGTATTCATTCTAGTTAAATATATATTGTAAATTTAATTTTCTCACTTACATTTTTAAATCTAATAAACTCGTTTATGTGTCACTGTTCTGGATGTTTTTGTAACCTCATTGTACCTTAGTGTAGTTTATTTAAGATGGAACTCCTGGGCAGTTAAATTGTGTTTGTTTGCCTAATTTATTTAATTTGTGCTCTGCTGTCTTTGTGCTGGTACCCTTTGGCTAAACATAGTATTCCTCTCTTAAAATTATTCATTGTATTCTGGCTGCAGTATCTGGTCTCCCTCCTGGTCTCGCTTTGAGAACGTGTGTTCTCAGCAGAGCATCTGTGTAACTCAAAGCATATGCTCCAACAGCCATTTGCGAGTGAGACCTCTGCCAGACTTTTTCCCGGGGCTTTATTACTCTCTCTATAAGATAAATGGGGCCATGTGCGGGACAAGCTACATAGCTACTTATTTTACTACTACAAAATAAAAGCCTAACTACCTGGTCTACCTCCATGACTTGATTTGAGAATGTGCGCATATAATGGGTATTTGTGAGCTCAAATCGCATGCCCCTTGAATCATCTGCGAATGCAATCCCTGCTCACTATGTCCCTGAGCTTTGTTACTAATTTTAAATATTATAGGAAGCAGTACGTGGATAAGCTATTTTGCTTCCTTATTTTAATTACAAAATTTAAAGTCTAGCATGAAATCCTGTTTTTATAAAATGAAATGGAATACATGGAATCCTGTTGATAAATATTATAAGAAGTAAGATATGGCATAAGCTATTTTCCTACAAATTTTCACTCACAAAATTAAAGTCAAGCATGGAATCTTGATCATCTGAGTAGACGAACATCAGATGCATAGTCGCTGAGCCTTGACTGCGTTTCACTATAGTTAGTTGATGATCTTCTACTGTTGCCTCATTGCAACCTGCTGTTTGACTCTGTTATTGGAACCACTGCTGCTGCCTTTATTTTTGTTTAAATGCTCTGCAATACATGATGTTTAAATCTACTACTGCTGCCTTCAAAATTTTTTTGTCTTATCTGAACAAGTGATCTCTATGTTGCATTGATTTAACCTGGAAAACTGCTGCTGTAGTAACTGTGTAACCTAAAATATTGCTGTGCATTAACTGCTTAAACTTAGCCCTACCAGCTGTTTCCTTCCTCATTTTCTCAACCTGTTACCCTTATCTCCTGCTGCTATCCCCCTTAATAACTGGATGTTTTCTTTCTTCCCTACCTGTACTTCTCCATGCCCATGCTTATCCCAGCCTCTAGCCTCTCCCTCTCTCTCTCCTGAAATTCCTAGCTAATTCTTCTGTAATACCTTTTGCCTCGCCTCTCTCTGGTTAAAATACTAAACAATAACTTTTTTCTCCCTTACAGCTTGATACGTCCTGCCCTCCCATCTCCCAAGGGATTCTCCATTTCACCACCTTAAACTCACAATCGGTGAAAAACCAAAATCAAACAAGGCTACTGGAACCCAAGCATACATTTCTGTATAAAAAGAAAAGAAACTTGCTGCTGCCTAAGATATATCAGTGTACGTGTTTTATCTACTGTTTGTCTCTTTTCTTTTGACTTAGTTGTCTGCCTAGTGTAGTGCCCCTTCATGTGTTGTTAGCAGCCTTCATCCATTCCCCTATATTCTCCCACTTCTCAGCTGCAAAAACTATTCTTGCCACTAGGTGGCAGTGCAAACCCTTCCTTTCTTAACCATACCATCAATTGCTCTAAGTTCGGGTTAGAATTTTTCTGTATTCCCCACTCTACTTAGTGTTTTGCCCCTACTTGAAGCTTTCTCATTACATTGGCTACAGTTCAAAGTTAACCCCAAATAAAATTGTATCCCAGCATACCCTTACCTGTACTGGCTCATATGCTCACTGTTTAATTTCCAATTCCACTGATTATTCCTGGTAGGCAACCTCTTCACCTGGCCCAACCCACTCTGTTCGCCCTGCGGGCACACTCCCCTACATCCTCTCTTGGCTTAACCCGCAACCTCCTCTCCTGGCTCAACCCGCTCTATTTGCCCTACAGGCTCACTCTGCTCCCTACCCTGCCCCCATTTCCCACCCGACCCATTACCTCTAGACTTATACTCTTGAAACTACACCTACTCTATCATTATACAATATACTACTACCTCATCAACACACAACCACCCTCTTACACCCACCCCATCTCTCATTAGTCACCTCCTACATTAATAAACCTAATCTGATCCTCTACCAACTAAATACCTTATACACCTTTACATTATCTCTAACTCCACCATGCTATCAAAACCTACATTCTTCTTAACTGAAATACTACTTCTTCTAACCCTATCTTATAGCTACTATGTTACACAGCCCTTACTTCTCAGCATTCACCATCTTTTCATATTACAAACACACCTCCCATACTACACTCACACTCACCCATTCCGATATCCCCCAATCTATACCCCATCAATAATTATCTACTATTTCCCTACAAACTCATTTCTCCTTATAAGCACTCTACCCCATCGCTAACCAACCAAACCCTTAAAAATCTAATAACACTAAACTACAATACTAATCAAATCAAGTACCTCTCAAGCATTTTTCAACACCTAATCACTATCCTTCTATCTGGTGATATACACCCAAACCCTGGCCCCCATGCCCACTCCTCTACTTCCAAATCTACCCTAGTCACCTCTCTAAATGCCCAAAGCATAGCTAACAAAATTCCCAACCTCCATGCCTGGCTTCACCACAATAAACCATATATCTTGTCTATCTCTGAAACATGGTTAAAACCTCATAAGACTCAGAAATAGTACCACCCAACTATTCCATTATCAGAAAAGACAGAACCCACAAAAAGGGTGGAGGAGTAGTTCTGCTTTGTTCATCCTCCTTATCAGTTTCCCCCTACACTAAACCTATCCCCCAATTCACAAAAGCTGAATTAATTCTGGCCCTACTTCAAGTAAATAGAAACAAGCACATATGGATAGCCTCACAATACATTCCCCCAGGAGACAATATCTCAGTACTCAAAGATATCCTATCTTGGCTTTCCACTAATATTAGCAATGAAAGTATAATACTGGGTGACATGAACATTAACTGGTCCTCTATTCAGTCCCTCTCAAACACCCTAAATATCAACCTTTATAATTTCTTGCAACTTATCAACTCTATAAACAAACCATCTAAAGATTACTCCAGCGGTAGTATCCTAGACTGGATCTTAGTCTCTTACCCTCATTATTTCTCTGACAGTGGCATACTTCCTGACTCCCTCAGTGATCACCTCCCCACTTTTGCTCGGCACCTTACTTCCCCCTACAGTTATCTCATAACTATATCTCCACTCACTACCTAAAAAATGTCAATCCCACTACCTTTTCTAACTCTCTAAAATCAATAAACTGGAGCTCTCTAAGAACTCTACCCCTAGAAAATGCTGTCACCTACTTCAGCTCAACTTTCCTAAACCTCTTAGACAGGTATGCCCCCCTAAAATTCAAAAGAATAAAAAGCAAAACAGTCCCTTGGCTAACCAAAAATACACTAGCTGCCATGCACCTTAGAGATAAAGCCTGGTTATGCCACCAGAAAAATAAGACTCCCTCCACTCTCTGTGAGTACAAATCACTTTGCAATTAAGTCAAAAAGCTTGTTACAATAGACTGAAAAACTTATTTCATCTCACTACAAAATAGCCATAAAACAAATCCTCAACAATTCTGGAATGGTATCTCTACTCTCCTTAACCCTGGCAAAAAAGAAAACCCTTGCCCAGATCCTGATGCTTTAGACATAGATCTAGTCACCCAATTTAACTCTTTTTTCATTGACTCAATTTCCAAACTAACCTCCTCCTTCTCTAACAACACTACACCCCCTACCTCCACATCCATTCCCCTGGCCTCACTTTCACCATTACTCTATAATGCCTTCACCTCCCAACCCCATCCTTTCTCCATAAAACCCATACCCATATCTTCCATAAAAAACTTCTCCAAAAACTAAAAACATGCTCCAATGCCCTGATAACATACCCTCATACTTTCTGACTATAGCCACTGAAGCCATTGCCTTACCCATCAGTATACTAATCAACTGTTCTATCCAAGAAAGTCATGTACCCCAACTATGGAAAAAGGCCTTCATCATATCCCTGCATAAAGGGGGTAACGATAATAATATTACAAACTTCGGCCCTATCGCCATCCTCTCCCCCATCTCTAAACTCCTTGAAAAATGTATCCATCTACAATTTCTTCCCTACCTTACCGACAATCACTTACTTACTCCAACATAGCATGGATTTAGACCTGGCCACAGTGCTACCATTGACCTTCTTTCCTTCTTAGAAATTGTTAACAAAGCCCGTCACTCGGGCTGCACAATCGCCACCCTCCTACTTGATCTCTCTAAGGCCTTTGATACAATATCTCACAACCTTCTCCTAGCTAAACTCTCTGATCTAAACCTATTCCTTTCCACCCTCAATTGGTTCAATAGTTATCTCCCAAATAGACAGCAAGCAGTCAAATGGAAAAAGGCCACCTCCTCCTTTCTTGATACCTCCACTGGAATCCCCCAGGGTTGCATACTGGGTCCCCTCCTCTTCAATATATTCATAAATGATTTCCATAACTCAATCCCTAATGCAAAACTTATCCAATATGCCGACGATTCAACTATAATCTGTTCTGCCACCTCCATCCCCACACACTCATAAAGCTCACACAAGAAGCTTTCTCTACCATTGAACAATGGATGTTAGACAATCACCTAGCACTCAATGCCTCAAAAAACAAACTAATGTTATTTACCCCTACAAAAACAACCATTATTGACAAAAATTCATTCTCCATCAAAAACCAAAACAATACATCTCTCAAATTAGTATCTGAGGCTAAACTACTAGGTGTCCACATTGATGACCAGCTCAAATTCAACTCTCACCTACAAATAAATATTAAAAATCCCATCAGAAACTTAGCTTGCTTTACCACCACAATCGCTACCTTACTCCTTCTACTAACTTCATTCTCTCTACTACATATCTCATCCCTTCTCTTCTTTATGGTACTACACTTCTAACAAACCTACAATCCTCTTTTAAGACAAAACTCTCCTTTTGCTATTACAAAATTGTGAAGTTTGCCACAAGCCAGAAGTCTTCTACCCATCATTGTGTAGCCCTTCATAAATTACATTGGTTAGACCTGCCCAATTATCTCTCCTATATTCAACTCATTCATGCCCACAAACTCATTTTCACACCCTCCCTCTCTCCCTCCCTATCTGCAACCTTCAAAATGCACCTCCCTGAAAGACTCTTAATATCTAACAATCAAAACCTAATAGAACTGCATAAACCTACCCAACCCTCAGGAAAAAATCTCCTATCCTTTGCCCTCGCACGTCAATGGAACTCCCTACCTCCATCCATCCGTACCACCGCAAACCTCTCTTTCTTTAAAAACTCACTCCACTCACACCTTATATCTCAGTGGCAATGCTCCTGCTCCCACCCCTCTTAATCTCTTCTCCTCTCTTCAGATCGGTCTTCTCTGATTCCATACATGGTTTTAGCAGCAACCAATCCATGTGTAAACAACTACTTTAGATTTACAATGCTGACACTTTTTATGTTAGAAATTGTCTCTGTTAAATGAAATATTCTAGCTGTAATTAGTATAACCAAAACTTTGATTGTCATTTTTGCTTTAGAAATTGTATGTTTAAATGTAATATTTTTACTAGTACTTTTGTACTTACTATAACAAAAGCTTTGATTGTAAGTTTTGTTTGTAAATAGTATTTTGTTTTGGAGCTTCTCTCCCCAGGACTCCATTGAAAATTGGTTCTTCTAGGCCCAATGGACTATCCTGGTAAACCAACTGCAAATAAATGGCAAATAAATAAATAAATAAACAAACAAATAAATAAATAAATAAATAAAATATTAGAAATATTCACCCTATCTGCTGGCATTAAGGAAAAATTGTTTTTTTTTTTTTTTTTCAAAATAGAAAGATCAATGTCAATCCTAACTGTTAAAACATCCAAATGTCTCTTCATGTCCAAGAATTAGCTCTCCTTCCTTTCCATCATCCACATTCTCAAAAGTTTTTCTTCTTTCTGGAAAATCTCTAAGACTTTTATAGTGCTATTATCAGTGATTTGTCTTCTTTCAAACAACTGCTCCTTTTATAGCATCATATATGTTTGAAGACCATTATCCTAGTGCATATCCAATCATAAAAACATCTTAATTCTTTCAAACCTTCCTTTTCTGGATCAAAACTGTCAGAGTTTCTTTGTAATGTACATTTGTATAGGTTCATAGGTTCATAGGTAGATACTAGGCTATTGGCTATAGGGCCTATATAAGCCTAGCCAAAAAGGTACTCCGGCTTTCGCCACCTAAGAAAATTATTTTCCTGTGCCCCTGTCGAGCAGAGCCACAGAGGTGATCCCCGGGATGAATTTCCTATTTCCCATCCAATCATCAAGACTTTTCTTGAAGAGTGCTAATGAGGAGCTTTATTTGATATAGATAGGTAGTTTGTTCCAGTGTATGGGAAGTCTCTGGGGCAGGAATCTATCCCTCCAGCATGTTCTGTTTATTGTGGTGACAAGGTTTAGGTCCCTGGAGTGTGTAGCTTGGAGGAATTGGGATTTCTTTAAGTGGAGCATGTCCATCAGCTTTGGGTTTGACATAGCTTTGTATGTTAAGCAGAGATATCCTCTGAGTAGGCGATATGCAATGGAGTAAAGCTGAGGTTTTTTTAGACTGTCTGCGTAGGGCATCTGTTTGAGGCTGGTAATCCTCTTTGTGAGGTATTTCTGCAGCCATTTCAGTTGTTGTAGATGTCTTGTGAGGTACATTCCAAAAGGGGCATTGTACTCTATAATGGGTCTAATGAGTGATGAGTAGATGGCAAAAATAACCTCTTTTTTCCTGGATGAGAAACATTTTGTGATGAGGTGTGCCACGTAGAAGGATTTCCTGACTACTGTGGTGATGTGATTATCAAAGGAGAGACTACTGTCCACTTGTGTCCCACGGTCTCTTATCACAATTTTGGTGTTAAGTAGACTACCACCTATGTGGTAGCTCATGGGTACAGAGTTTTTACCAAAGGGGATGGCAGTGCACTTTTTGGCATTGAGCTTGAGGTCATGGCTTTGACACCAGGCATCTGTCTCAGTGAGGCCTTTGTATGATGTCCACATCATTAGGAGTTTCAATTATGGCTCCTAGTTTGCAGTCATCTATGAACTTCGCTAGCCAAGGACCTCCTGTTTTAGCCTGTACTTCAGAAAAGTAGATACCAAACAGGAGAGGAGCCCGGACTGAACCCTGTGGTACTCCACTTGTCATTGGTCTAAAGTCGGATTTGAAGTCTGCTACTTTCACAGTGTGGGTTCTGTCAGTAAGCCAGTTGGCAACCCATCTTGTGACATAGGGATTTATACCTAGTTTAGTGAGTTTAGTTATTATTCCAGAGTGGGGGATAGTGTCAAAAGTCTTGGAAAACTCTAGATAGGTTGTGTGAACCACCTTACCCTTGTCTATGGCTTTGGTGACTGCTTCAAAGAAGTCTGTCAGGTTTAGGAGACATGATCTGCCTTTTACAAACCCAAACTGGGTGGGTCTAGAGTTTGGAGATTACCAGTGTCTTCGTTTATAAGTTCCATGATGATACGTTCTATGACCTTGCAGACCAGGCTCGTTAGGCTAATGGGGGCAGTAGTTCCCGGGGTCCGTGGTGGCTCTCCTTTTGTGGAGTGGGATAACCGTTGCTGTGCACCATTCAGTGGGCACAAAGCCTGAGGTGAGGCTATGATTGAATATGGTTCTTAGGTGGGGTGCCAGTTCATTCTGTAGTTCATGTAGAACGCAGCCTGGGATGTTGTCAGGTTCCATGGATGCTGTGTTCTTGGCTTTGGAGAGTGTGGTTTTTACCTGTGCAGCCGTGGTTACAGGAACTTTGCATTCTTCCGGTATAGAGATGGGCCCTTTAGGGGGCAAGTGGGGGGCAAAGTTAGCACTGAACCTATCTGCCAGGATGTTAGCAATATCAGTTGGTTCTGTATATTTAGTGCCATTGTGTTGTAACAGAGCAGATCTGAGTGTTGCCATTGAGATTGTTGACATAGCTATAGAATGCTTTGTGGTTGTCTTTAGAATCAGTGGCAATTTTGTTTTCGTAACTAGCTTTGGAGGATTTTATGAGGGATCTCAGCTTCTTACTGAGGCTGACCAGGGAGTTCCTCCAATCATGGGATTTTACTCTTTTTTGCAACAGTTTCTTTCTTCTGTTGTAGAGTTTGTTTATGGCAGGGGACCACCAGATTGGCTTCCTTTTTTTGGAGGATAGCATCTTGGTTCTGTTAGGGATAGCACGCTCCATGCACTTGTGTAAGTGCTTATAAAGTGCAATTGTGTAGGATTCAGCAGTCATACCTCTATTGTCCATCTGCATGGGTGTCATGAAGTTTGCCACTTCTGTCTCAAGAAGCGTGAAGTTGGCTTTGGAGAATTTTTTTATGGTGGTTTCCCTAATGGGGGGTGGGGGCGGGATGTGGATGTCTAGGGTGATTAGCTTATGGTCGGATCTGACCCACAAGGAATTGACCTCTGGTGTGGAACACCGGTCGCCTATGCTGGTAATAACCAGGTCCAGGATATTGCTGCCCCTGGTGGGGGTGTGGATAAGTTGATCCAAGGTGTTGGAATTTATGAATTCCAGAAAATATTGAGCAAAATAGTTGGTACATGAGTAATTTTCCCAGTTAATAGTGGGGTAGTTGAAATCGTCCATTATTAGGGTGTTGGGTTGTACCCTAATATTTTCCAGTATATCAAGAAATGAGGAGTGGGAATCCTGGGGCATGGTGGTGGATCTGTAGCAAGTTACAATTTGGATTGCAGTCTTGCCCAGAGTTAGTTGCACTTGTATAATCTCGGATGCATTATGCTGAGCAACTAGCCTGGAGGTGTGGATATCCTTAATTAATATGGACATGCCTCTGCCTTTAGTGTTTCGGTCCAGGTTAGGTGGCCAAAAGGTGTGGTATGAATTATAGCCTGGTAATGCAGGGGTGCTGTCTGGAGCATTGAACCAGGTCTCTGTCACTGCAGAGATGTCGATGTTCTCCATTTTAAGGAGTGCCTCGAGTGAATGCATTTTGAGGTTTAGACTTGTAGCATTGAGTAGCATTACCCTCAAATTTTGCTTGCTTGTACCTGTTACAGTGCTGAGTTTGTCATTTGATCCTTGCCTAAAAAAGGCACTATAGGGGTAGCAAGAGCCTTAGCCAGTATCCGGAATCCCAAGGGCGACAGGTGCAGACCATCTCTGTTAAAGCATCGTGGGTCTGTCAGTCATGTCATCCCAGGCAGAGAGATACTGGATCCCCTTAGAATGACATTAGAAGCTTAGCCAATTGTTGAAGTCGATCATTTTGTCCTTGTACTGTGGCATCATTCTGGGTGATGGCAGGATGCCACTCAGGGCTAGAGTCATACCTGCCTGGGCTATATGATCGGAGAGTTCCTCCATGTCTTTTGTCATGTAGTCCAGTGAGGTACATCTCAGATCATTCACACCAACATGGACAATGACATAGTCATATTTGTATTTGTTGTGGAGTGACCTGAATGTGTGCATTATGTGGTGGATCCTGGCACCCAACAGGCAGCTGACAGTAACTTTCCCCTTGTTTAGCCTGGCGAGTGGAACATCAGAGTGCCTGACTATAGAGGCACCTATAACTAGATTGTTGGGGACGTTGTTATGCCTTATGGGCTGTGGTTGAGTGGCACACTGAGTTTGTGGGCTATGTGTCATTTGGGTTGTGTTGGGGGCTGAAGGTTTCTTGCATTTCTGCTTTGAAGGTCTCAGTTGCTTGAGCAGATTTTTATTGAGAGCCTCCGCAAATGTAGGAGTGTGTTTTGTGTTGCTATTTGTGTGTTTTGGTGGTGTAAGTTTTGAGGGACTATGTGATGAGTGTGGTGTGGTGCAAGTGTTTACCTTATCCTCTTGACTGTCTAGTCCAGTCTTGGCTGAAGAGAGCTTTGCTTCCAGTTTGGCTATATAAGTACATCTCTCACAGGTTATAGTGTTGGGTGGTAGGAGGAGAGGGTAGTCTGTGTACATGAGACAATTGCTGCATTGCCCCAAGATGCCCAGATTCATCAGGTAGACAGGAGAAAACACTGAGAGCTGACCCTTAGACATGCCTGGATAGGTATTTGTTTATTAAATACTAAAAACTGTTTTCCTCTAGACAAGTGAGGAAAGTTGAGTGCTGTAGTAATTTGTAGCTTATTTAGTGCTTACAATGAGTTCTGAACAAGTGCTGAGCTCAAAGAAATAGATGTGAGTGCTAAAACTAAAAAACTGGCTAGTTCTAATGGAAAATATGAAGAGCAGACTTCATGGCGCTGGGAATAGTTTAACCCTAGCTAAGCGGCAATGCATAAAGTATATATTTTTTAATAGTAGCAAATGAGCAAACTGATTTAAACAATTCAACCAATTAACCAGTAAAAAACTAAAAATTGAGCCCCGTTCCAGCAGCCTTCAATCAGACAAGTTATAACTGTACACTCCTGCCAGTAGGGTGCAGGGGAGCCTTCTCCAAAAAAGATGGTCTGAATTAGTGCTCAAGTTATACAAACAAAGCTAGATTTAGCATGCCTGAATCTAGTGTATGCTACAGCAAACAAATCACACCAATTTCGGAAAAAAGCAGTTCTAATAAGCAGGCA